>NC_068356.1:120726564-120896564 GCF_020536995.1 Dreissena polymorpha | reverse complement strand
AACCATTTTCGAACTCATCCAAGTTATCAATGGGACAATCTTCTGACCAAGTTTCATGATGAACGGAAAATAAATGAGACCTCTAGAGTGTAAACAAGGTTTTACTATAGCCATATAAGGGAGAATGCCCTGCCCCCGTGGTGGCCATGTTTTTCAACCAACTGGTATCATTTTTGAACTCGTCCAAGATATTATTGGGATGAATCTTCTGACCGAGTTTCATGAAGATCGAACTATAAAAGTGGCCTCTAGAGTGTTATCAAGATTTTACTATAGCCATATAAGGAAAATGCCCCGCCCCTTGGCAGCCATGTTTTTCAAGCAAATGTCATCATTTTCGAACTCATCCAAGATATCATTGAGACCAATCTTCAGACCAAATTTCATGAAGATTGGACAAAAAATGTGGCCTCTAGAGAGTTAGCAAGGCAAATGTTGACGCCGCACAATGGACAACGGACAAAAGGCGATCACAAAAGCTCACCAAAACTCAAAATAAAACCATTGCTTTTAATAAGATATCAACCCCATATTTCATTACCCCTGCCTCTTACTCTTTTATGGTATAAGGGAGGAAAGAAAGACTCAGTGTGTTAACCCTCTATGGTGAGAGGGACAGTGAAAGACTGAGTGTGTGTTACCACTTTCATGGTAGTTGGGACTCTTAAGTATTTTACACTTCCATGATAGGAGGGTGAGTTGAAGGACTCAGTGAGTGTGTGTGTGTGTGTGCATTTCATGGTAGCAGGAATTGGAGGACTCACTGTGTTTTACTCTTTTTAAAGCATCAGGAAAGGGAGAAGGACTCTGTGTGTTTTACACTTCAATTGTAGCAGGAATGGGAGATTAACTCGATGTGTTTTACACTTAAATTGCAGCAGGAATGAAAGCAGGACTCAGTTTGTTTTACACTTTCATGGTAGCAAGAATTAAAGCAGGACTCAATTTGTTTTAAACTTTTATAGAAGGAGGGAGGGAAAAGAACTTGGTTTGTTTTACACTTTCATAGTAGAAGGAATGGGAGAATATATTTAGCGTGTCTTTCATTTTTTGGATAGAAGGGAGGGGAGAACGACCTGTGTGCCTTACACTTTCATTGTAGGAGAGGGGAGAAAGAAACACTTTCATTGTAGGAGGGATGGGAGAAAGAAGCTGTGTGTCTTACACATTCATTGTAGGCGGGATGGGAAAAAGACCTTGCGTATCTTACACTTTCATTGTAGGAGGGAGGGGAGAAAGAAGCTATGTGTCTTACACTTTCATTGTAGGAGGGAGGAGAGAAAGACCTTGTGTGTCTTACACTTTCATTGTAGGAGGGATGGGAGAAAGAAGCTGTGTGTCTAACACTTTCATTGTAGGAGGGATGGGAGAAAGACAGGGCTTCTTTTCCTTCTTTGCAAGTGGCCCTGGAAGGACATTTCACAATTTTGATAGGGACAATTCACAAACCTAACAGGGCCGTGAATTTTTACAAAATTGGCTGTTTTTCACAATTTTAACAATTTCACGACTCGGTTTTTCACAATTGTAAGAAGTTTGCGACTCGATTTTTCACAATTTTGAATAGTTTGCGACTCATTTTTTTCACAATTTTGAAAAGTTCGCGACTCATTTGTTCACAAAGTGAGGGGGCCAGGGCCACTTCACAAAGTCAGGAAAAAAAGCCCTGAAAGACCTTGTGTATCTTACACTTTCATTGTAGGAGGGAGGGGAGAAAGACCTTGTGTATCTTACACTTTCATTGAAGGAGGGAGGGGAGAAAGACCTCGTGTATCTTACACTTTCATTGTAGGAGGGAGGGGAGAAAGACCCTATGTATCTTACACTTTCAATGTAGGAGGGAGGGGAGAAAGACCTTGTGTATCTTACACTTTCATTGTAGGAGGGAGGGGAGAAAGACCCTATGTATCTTACACTTTCATTGTGGGAGGGAGGGGAGAAAGACCTGTGTGTCTTACACTTTCATTGTAGGAGGGAGGGGAGAAAGACCTTGTGTATCTTACACTTTCATTGTAGGAGGGAGGGGAGAAAGACCTTGTGTATCTTACACTTTCATTGAAGGAGGGAGGGGAGAAAGAAGCTGTGTGTCTTACACTTTCATTGTAGAAGGGAGGGGAGAAAGACCTTGTGTATCTTACACTTTCATTGTAGGAGGGAGGGGAGAAAGACCCTATGTATCTTACACTTTCATTGTAGGAGGGAGGGGAGAAAGACCCTATGTATCTTACACTTTAATTGTAGGAGGGAGGGAAGAAAGACCCTATGTGTCTTACACTTTCATTGTAGGAGGGAGGGAAGAAAGACCCTATGCGTCTTACACTTTCATTGTAGGAGGGATGGGAGAAAGACCCTATGTGTCTTGCACTTTCATTGTAGGAGGGAGGGAAGAAAGACCCTATGTGTCTAATACTTTCATTGTAGGAGGGAGGGGAGAAAGACCCTATGTGTCTTACACTTTCATTGTAGGAGGGAGGGGAGAAAGATTCGGTCAATGCTGGTTCTTGCTCTGTGTTGATCTGACCCGTCTGTCCAGTTCGGAAACGCTCAAACCTCTCATGGCGCAAGAAAACGTTGTTCAGGTCATCATTTACTCGCAGCAACTCATCTGCAATAGTGTTAAGAAATTAGTTTTATAAATGTAACAAACTTTTCTGGTGAGTTTCAAAGCAGGTCAACAATATCTAAAAGCAAGTTTTAAAGAACAGTGCAGTTATATTTAAGTTTTAAACAAACTACCAAGTTACAATATACTTTATATTACTTGACACAACATGTATTCATCTTTTAAATAGTAACAAGCAAATTTGTTGAACTGATATTCCCCGCCAAATAAATTTGTTTTTTTTATGGGTTCAAATCCCTTAATATATTAAATAATCCTAAAAAATATTTGTGTGTAGGGTAACTGTTTTTATGCATTGCAATTCTCCTTGTTTATATCCATACACCTATGAAGTTTCATGTTGAAATCTTGTAGAGTATCTGTGATAAAGCTCTGAAAAAAAGTTACATCATACAACAAGAAATATCTTTAAAAAAGATATACGGCGTTGATTGTGGTTGGAGTTTATGGAAGGTAAAGATTTAAATGAATGAGATCAAGGATAGCTAATATCTTTTTCTGTGCAGTTTTTAGCTGCATCAAACGCAGTACGGGATGTTACGCGGAGTTTTCGCGGCTTATTTTACATTATTACATATTGCTGGTCATAAACCTATAGATACAAAAAAGAAAACCAAAGTCAACCGGCCACACGCGAAGTCTCCGTACATATTTTAAATATGTATACGCGCGTTCTTCGAACAAACCTGTTTGAGTGGTTTATCGGGAATTGCTACGTGTATTTGATTCGATTATTAACAGTATCGAGAATCATCGCGCTCATACTTAATACATTAGTCAATATGCTGCAATAATACATTAGTAAATATGATGGAATAATTCTTGTTAATTAATTAAAAATAATATTTATCATGGTATTGTTGAAAACACATTAAGAATCTATTATTGACATGCCATAAAATAATATCGCTGGATATCTTCATTTCACATCTTTCTGGTGGTAAAGAAAATTCCGGTTCACCTAGTTCACGCTATAGCGTCTTTATTATATAACTATTATATAACTGACCGCGACCTCCGAACAGCACAGAAGGTCTGATCTGTATATAAACTCTGACATTCAAACACACTAACCGCGAACTGACCCCTTATACCTCGCGGGTTGAAATGCAACACATTAAAGTGAGGCATCGCTTCCACTGCTCTTTATACTTTTACATATAACATGTTGACAGGAATATGGAAGTCAGTACTAAATATGAGAACATGGCCTTTAAGTACACAACGTTCTCGCGCTGAAAATCCTCTGAAAATAAAAGATGTACGCACAAACTGTATTGATGTCGAGATTGAGTGTAAAACTGTTCTATCTATAAAGCCTTTTTATTAGAGATAAAACTGTTTTATGCTGAACACGCAGTAAAACAGTGTTACAAAGACGCGGACATGTTTCCAATGTTCTAGTGGTATTATCAAATCAGCCAATGCAGTCAATGAAGTGTATTCATCTGTACTTGGCCGCGGGAAGTTTTATTTGAGTTCTATTGGACGCTAACAAAGGTCAGGCTAAGGTGAAAAGCTGGCGTATACAGCTGACGCCGAAAAACAACAAAGTGCAATACTGGTAATTCTTATTTAAGAAAGTATTGGGCTATGGTTCTTGTCAGTGCACTTCTTCCCATTGATTTCTACACACCCATGAAGTTTCATGTAGAAATCTTGTCTAGTATCTGAGATATAGACCTGAAAAATTACATCATACAAAATCAACAAAGGGCAATAAAAGGTTATGGTTCTAAAGCATGGCAACTCTCCTCATTTATTTCAATACACCCATGAAGTTTCATGTTGAAGTGTTGTATGGTATATGAGATATAGCCATGACAAGTAACATCACACACAAAACAAAGGGCAATAACTCTTATTTAAGAAAGTGTAGGGTAATGATTCATATGCATGGTTCTTCTCCACATTGATATCTACACATCCATTAAGTTTCATGTTGATATCTTATATAGTCTCTGAGATATAGCCCTGATAAGTTTTGCGAGAGACGGACAATGCCAATTCTATATCCCTCCACCCTTGGCAGGGGGATAAGAATGTGTGCGACTCCTAAATGTTCTAGATAGAGCAAGGTTAAAGTCTGAAACTTCACTAGAATAATGCCTTACTTGTTACTTCCTCATTTGGAATTCCATCTAGGAGTTCAACAATTCTCTGTTGCATTTGTCTGTTGGTTCGATTAAGCTCCTGCAAAAACAAACTGATGTCACACCATTTGATGTTAAATGTACCATTTATTTTTGGTAAAAGCTCAACGATGGGGGCCCTGAGAGCCTTGGATGCTCATCTGATATATAAATTGATGCAGATTTGAACAAGAGCACTGCCTTGCGGGTGCAGACCGCTTATCTATTTTTCTTTTAAAAGGTGAAGGGTCCTTTCTCAATTTCAATCAATTTTTTTTTTGGGGGGGGGATTCTTGGACGGTATTTCAAAAATAAAATAATACAAATAAATATTTGTGTTTTTTAATCATGTTTCAAAAAAAAAAAAGGGGGGGGGGGATGAGGGGTGGGGGGGTATAGTGTGAGTGTGTGGTGGTGATTTATTAGATGATCTTTAAAAAAAAATTGGGGTGGGGGTTTCGGGGGGATGGTTTGGGTGGAGTCTATTGTGGCATGTCAGGTAAGAGTTGTTTTGTCAAAGTATCAATCAAATCTAATCATAAATAAAGAAGTTATGGCAATTTTAGCAAAATTTAATATTTGACCTTGCGAGTCAAGGTCATTCAAAGGTCAAGGTCAAATTCAACTTGCCAGGTACATTACCCTCATGATAGCATGAAAGTATTTGAAGTTTGAAAGCAATAGCCTTGATACTTTAGAAGTAAAGTCGATCTAAACACAATATTTAACCATATATTTAAAGTTACTAAGTTAAAAAAGGGTCATAATTCCGTAAAAATGACAACCAGAGTTATGCAATCTTGCATTCATGTTTTGCCACAGACAAGAACGTTTTTTTTTATTTTCTTGAAATTATTATCACAAATCATTATATTATAAGCAAGTTTCACATCGATAGTGGACAATGTTTGGCATCTAGAGAGTTCAAAAGCCACATTTAAAAAACTGCCTGCCCTACTGGTGGTGATGGTATTCAACAGGCTGGAACTATTTTAAAATCAGCCAGAATAACTTTTGAACAATAATTTAATGAGCAAAGTTATAGGAGATAGGACAATTTTGTTCACAAACTTTTTCTTAAGCCATATAAGAAAGACTTCCCCAACACCTGGAAGACAATAAAATATAATCCATAAAATCGAGACAATTTTGATGTTTTTAGGGGAAAAAAAGTTACTTCAAGAGCATTCATAGTGAGCTTTCTTTAATGTGACCTATTGCCCTTGCTTTTTTTTACTCTTGAGTTTGAAACTCATCTCATATATTATCTAAGAAAATTTTCTGACAACGTTTAATAAAATTTGCAATAAATATAATTTTTAGTGTTCAAAAGCTTTTTCTTCAATTGCTCCTAGTTTGCAATTCCTGACTCCACGTGACACAGTTTCAAAATCGTACAAGCATATTACACGGACAAATATTTTGGTGCAGTTTAGTTAAGACTATGCAAGAAATGTTAATTACATAGCTTTGCAAAATGTTTGCAGCTTGTGACATATGAGCCGGGTCATGAGGACATGTGTCTTATACTAAATGCGACCAGCCTGGCTTTAGACCATCCTGTGAAATTGCACAGCCTGGTCAGGAGGGGCCCTGTCCCCTATAAAGGTACACACAGTTTCTAGTCTCATCAGCAGACATGTTAGCCCCTGACCAGCCTGCACAGAAGCCCAAACTGATTGAATCTAGGCTTGCCACATATGAAATAAGACCCACTTTTGGATGATCAGGCTCATAAGATGGACGTAGTCGTTAGTTGATTCTCATGACTCAGTATACAATAAACACTCTACCCCCATTTAACATCAGCATCTGAACAAAAACTTGACAATGTACAACAACTTTTACAACAAACATTATCAGTGATCTTGATATTAACGATATAAACATTCTGAACAAGTTCCATCAATACTGATAAACAAAATTAAAAAATGTGAACTTTGGAAAAGAAATGAGCTATAAGTTGACAAAGCAATCAATGCTCTCACCACTTGACAAAACTATAGCTGACAAACATATAACCCTCATTTTCTAGAAAACAAAATCTACAATTGACCTCACCTGCAGCAGTTCCAGATCGGAGGAGTCCACGTTGCTAGGGGACAGTTCCGTGAGCATCTCACTCATGACACGCACGTTACCTTGCACCACATCAAGCTCACTGCGCAGCTTGGCAAGTTGCTCCTGGGTCGGCACAACTGGGATGCCTGGGATCCGTGGCGCCTGCATAGCCATAGGTGCCTGGCCTGGGGGATGTATCACATGACCCTGGCCCCGTACTGTGGGCTACAATGGTCATAAAATGAGCATTGCTCCGGAAAAATGGGGCTTAATGCATGTGCATTAGTGTTATCCCAAATAAGCCTGTGCAGTCTGCACATGCTAAACAGGGATGACACTTTCAGCTTTTATGTCATTTTTTGTTAAAAGAAGCCCAGATTTCCCAGAACTAGTCTCATATTATGAATTGTTGTGTGTTTGGTGTTGTTAAGACAGTCATGTTATTATAATTAAATGAATATTGTATAGACATGCTTAGGTAAATAAAAAATAATTAATAAATTCAGTGCGTTCTTTAATGAACGCCTGAGTGTAAATTACGACCAAAATCAGCTGTTGTACATCCGTTTTACAAATTGTGGTAGTCCCTTGGACGTCTGATAATCCGCATGTACGGTGATTTGATATACACAGGACATTCAAATCCTAACAGTAAATCTGGTAATTTCTCCCTGAACACAACTTGTACAAATTCTAGCTTCAAATAAACAATCAGGGGTTTTCAGCCTTATATAACAGGGGCCTATTAAAGGCCCCTTCCCAATTGAAAATTTCTTTAAAATCATGCAGTTTTCTCAAAAATCCTAACTTACACCAGCTTTTTCATTTCCCAAAGCAGTAATTTTTGCGAGAAATCTTCCCAAAATGAGCAATTTCTTCCCAAAATCCATAGGCTAGGGCCTCTTCCCAATGAAGGGAGGAAAACCCCTGACAATGCATTTTGTATTGATCCTTTGTCCCGATTAAAGCGCACAAAAATTACGCCACACATTTAGACATCAGCATGGAAAAAGTATTTGTATTGATTTTTGTATACAAACTTTGTAGCGCAGTGAACATTTAGGTGTAATTTTGGTTTTAAGATTTCGTAGTCCATTTTAACATAATTGTAATGCAAATGAATGTTTGATATACAGAAAGAAGCTTTTTTTGTATTCAAGGAAAATCAATTTCACTTTAGCCAATTTTTTTCTAACATTCAATCTTAATATAAATAATTATTGATTGGTCTTTTTTACTTAATATGAACAGTGCTCGATGCTCTCACATCAATCACTAAATTTAAACATGTTCTTTGGGAATTTCAAAATCCCTCAATTCGCTCTGTTTATGCACTTGATTGCAAATGTTTGTGTTTTTGGCGAACTTATGTGGTTATAAAAAAAACACATTATCGTCAATATTGGTCATATTTTGCAATTGAAAATAGAAGTCATTATGTATTATACTGGATTATAAGGTTATGGATAGAGTTGGAACATGTATGCTTCCAGCGATCAACACATACAGTAGGGTTTACAAAAATACGGAAATAGACTTGCAACTTTATATCCGGGACGTCAACAACTTAAGGCTTGGAAGTCAGGACTAATAACTTTTGAAAGTTTGTGAAAGCACTTCAAATTGTAAACAAGAGGGCTATGAATTCCCTGGGTAACTAACCTGGTTTTGACAATAACTGCATGGATGGGAACATGGCACAGGGATATTAAGGACAAAAACAAAACTTTAAGACCAGATAATTGGATTTATTTTAAAATCCAGCCAGTGGTCTTTGCAAGATAAAATTTTAAGGTTAATATTCCACCATATAAAGAAAACCTTACTTCCCACTGGTGACCATGTTTTTTAACAAACAAAATAATTTTTCCGGAATTAGGAACACAATAACAATAGGAAAATTTCTGTGAATCCCATAACTGTTTAACAAGAAGACTTTAAAAGTTTTATATTCAGTATAAGAAACAGTGTGGCCATTTTTGGGTAATCAAGTTTGGTAATGCAATAGAAGTTTCATGTACGTGAGCATAAAAATTGAACATTTAATTGGTTGAGGAGGGGGATAAATAATGATGAGGGAAACAATTACCATATACAATTGAAACAAGAAGACACTAAATACAACATAAACAAAAACAAAACAACAAGAAAATACATGCTTATATCAACAGCCGTTAATTTACACATGCATGTACACCAAATTTAGTCTTTTAATTTTTTAACAGCAGCAAAGTACATTCTTTTAAAGTAGGAAACATTGACCTTTTAAGACTACATTTTCCAACCAAACTACTTAAGGCCCTGGTCAGTAAAACCCGATGCTTCATGATTTATTCAGCAAAGGACATAAATCTACAGCTGTCTGATTCCATTTCTAACATGAAGGTGTGTATGTATGTGAGAAAACCCAATAATTCACTTAAGCTTACTACCAGCTTTGGACAGACCATTTCTCTGTTCCAAGCAAGTTTCATGGTATATTCTCGAAAATGTAAGAACTCAAAATGACAAACATATCTTCAGTATTCATTATAAACAAATGTAAAACATGGTCATCTTCATGTTAACTCTGGACAAACAGCACAGTTACACCAGATACACCAGCCAATTTTGCACAAAAGATGATTCAACAATGGGTGAAATAAATAAACAACCTGGAACATTTCATACTCCTCTTCTTCAACTACATATGCTGACTGGGAGAAAACAGGGGAACTTGGTTATTAGTATTAGCAGCCATAATAAACACACAATATCATTGGCACCTAAATAATTTACACATATTAAAACCATAAGAAAAATTTCCATATATATAAACATTCCAACATAGGAAATTAAATGATTCAATAATTGTAAAAAAAAAACATGCATGTACAATTAAACAGAAATTCCAATATAACACAAAAGTATAATACACATATCACATTATCAGAAAACCTGAAAATGACAAATAAATGTTGTATTTAAATGATCACTATACTATAAGGATATCACTATATTGTACTTCAGAAATCAAACAAAATGTAAACAGGTAAAATAAAATGCTAACATCATAACAGAAAAAATACATAATCAGGGGAGTGATTTCAGAAACATTATGACAGCGAACAACTATAAATCTTGCCAAAACATTGTAAGCTAAATATTAACAAGGGCTGTTTGTAAAACATGCATGCCCCCCCCCCCATATGGGCTGTCAGTTGTAGTGGAAGCCATTGTGTGAACACGTTTTTTAGCACTGTGACTTTGCCCTATGACCTAGTGACCTGAAAATCAATAGGGGTCATCTGCGAGTCATGATCAATGTACCTATGAAGTTTCATGATCCTAGTTGTACAGGTAAGCTTTCTTGAGTTATCATCCAGAAACCATTTTACTGTGTCAAGTCACTGTGACCTTGACCTTTGACCTAGTGACCTGAAAGTCAAAAGGGGTCATCTGCGAGTCATGATCAATGTACCTATGAAGTTTCATGATCCTAGGCATAAGCGTTCTTGAGTTATCATCCGAAAACCATTTTTTTTAGTTGAGCCACCGTGACCTTGACCTTTGACCTGAAAATCAATAGGGTTCATCTTCGAGTCATGATCAATGTACCTATGAAGTTTCATGATCCTAGGCATAAGCGTTCTTGAATTATCATCCGGAAACCATTTTACTATTTCGGATCACCGTGACCTTGACCTTTGACCTAGTGACCTCAAAATCAATAGTGGTCATCTGCGAGTAATTTTCAATGTACCTATGATGTTTCATAATCCTAGGCCTAAGCATTCTTGAGTTATCATCCGGAAACATCGGGTGGACGGACATACGGACAGAGCATCGTGCAAAACAATATACCCCTTCTTCTTCGAAGGGGGTCATAAATATACATATACAGTCAAACCTGAAAACAGCGGTCAGTCATGGGAAATGACCAAAGTGACCGTTGTACACAGGTGACCGTTGTTTTCAGATCACAATTTTTATATGGTTGGTCAATTGGTAGTATTGCTACGTCATTACCCCACCCAGTCGTTTGCATACAGTGTGAAACACAGGGGCTCATTACCGATAACTAAACATAATAACATAATTAACTTACATTGAAAATACAGAATAATATCTTATAAATTGATTTATATATTTCATATTGTTAAAATAAATCGATGACTTTATCAACGCTACTATAATTGTTTACTCATGCTCGTCTATTCAGTAAATAAACCTTGCCAAGTCCTTTGACGTCACGACCGGACAAGTCTAAAAAGCGGATTCGATGTCATAAACCGATAGTAGGATCATTCAGTAAATCCTACAGCTCGTATAACATTCATTGGAATGTATTTTAAAATAAAGATTGTCACGCGTCATTGACGTAACGTCTGAACAATTATAAAAGCGGTTTCGCTGTCATAAACTGACAGTACGGTATAACCGTATCATTCTAATTCAAAGAAAGATTCCAAAACCTTTAAAAAAAATATTTAGTTTGTTATAAAAGTTGCAATTCAGTGTTCATTTTCCTGAATAGACGATCACTAATCCTTTTATCGCCTTCTTATGATATGAACACTCGCCAGCTTTGTGTTGTTTAAAACACCTTATCAGCTATAAGATTTATTGACTTCCTAACGCGCTCATGCTTTGTCGTTATGAATGCAGCCGATAATTGCTACTTATACACATTCTTATTGTTACGTGCACGTGTTTGGTTTTTGTTCTTAATTTTCACTACTCGAAACAACTGACACGTGACTGTTGTTTTCAGCTGAAACATGACTTTCTGTCATAGAACTATCAATGGTAATTATCACTATCAGATGCTTTACCCGCAAAATAGACAGACAAATTATGTGCTGTGTTTGTAATTTTCGCGACTCGAAAACCACTGTCGTGTGACCGTTGTTTCAGTTCAAAGATGACTTTCGGAGTGGAATATAGTGGCCATTGGCCGTAATGGACAGGTGACCGTTATTCTCAAGTTTAATATAGCGTGATTTTCCCGGGGGAAAACTGTATATCATGATAATCAAAGCCAAATTTGCAGGTAACCTTAAGGATCAAAACAAAAGAAAACTAGAAATGGCGCGGCAGAGGCCGACGCGTATCCCCACGCCGAATGTTTGACCTAGGTGTGCCCCAGGGTTGGTAATGGGGCCATGCATAGCTGAGATTGACCGTATTGTCATAAGAGAAGTTCATCATCAATTAGAAGTGAATTGGTGTAGAAATGAAGAAGTTATAGTAAAAGGCAATTTTGGGTGGGTGTGACATATGTGGGCAGGGCGCCCCAGGGTTGGTAATGGGGCCATGCATAGTTGAGATTGACCGTATTGTCATAAGAGAGGTTCAGTATCAATTTGAAGTGAATCGGTGTAGAAATGAAGAAATTATAGTAAAAGGCAATTTTGGGTGGGTGTGGTCTATGTGGGCGGGGCGCCCCAGGGTTGGTAATGGGGCCATGCATAGTTGAGATTGACTGTATTGTCATAAGAGAAGTTCAATATCAATTTGAAGTGAATCGGTGTAGAAATGAAGAAATTATAGTAAAGGCAATTTTGGGTGGGTGTGGTCTATGTGGGCGGGGCCCCAGGGTTGGTTATGGGGCCATGCATAGTTGAGATTGACCCTAATGTCATAAGAGAAGTTCAGTATCAATTTGAAGTGAATCCGTGTAGAAATGAAAAAATTATAGTAAATGGAATTTTTTGGTGGGTGTGGCCTATGTGGGCGGGCGCCCCAGGGTTGGGATTGGGGCCATGCATAGTTGAGATTGACCCTAATGTCATAACAAAAGTTCAGTATCAATTTGAAGTGAATCCGTGTAGAAATGAAAAAATTATAGTAAATGGAAATTTTTGGTGGGTGTGGCCTATGTGGGCGGGGCGCCCCAGGGTTGGGAATGGGGCCATGCATGGTTGAGATTGACCGTATTGTCATAGGTGAGGTCCAGTATCAATTTGAAGTGAATCGGTGTAGAAATAAAGAAGTAAATGTAAAATAACCTAAAAAAATGAGTGATAATTTCTGACGCGGCCCCACCCCAACCCCTATAACTTTTGACCCAGGGGTCAGATCAAAATTCCAAATAGTGCAGGGTCGCACATATGCTCATAGCTACCATGTGTGTAAATTTCAAGGTTCTAGTGCTTTTAGTGTAGGAGGAGATAGTGGCCAGGACGGACGGACAGACGGACGGACGGACGGACGGACGGCGGAGATCACCACAATATCCCCACCTTTTTTTCAAAAAGCGTGGGGATAACAAAAGGGCCAAGATGGCCCTAGTTCGCTCACCTGAGAGGAGTCTGTTCATTCAATTTTTACCAAACGTCAAACTTGACCTAGATATTGTCCAGACAAACATCCTGGTCAAGTTTCATCAGTATTGAACCAAAACTCTGGCATATGGAGTGATTTTGTTTTTGTAAGATTTGACCTGGCGACCTATTTTTTGAGTAGACCCCCTTACCAAACATAAAACTTTGCTTACAAAAATAAATATTATGACCAAGATTCATAAAATCTGAAAAAAAATTGTGACCTCTTATGTGTTTACAAGGATTTTGTTAAATATAATGAAAATTTGGACAATCTAAAGGCAATAATTATGGCATTAATTATGTGACATATATAAAACCAATCTTTTAAACAAGTTTCATGATGATTGGGCAAAAAATGTGACTTCTAGAGTGTTCACAAGCTTTTTTTACTATAAAAATATAAGAAAACTGCCCCCCCCCCCCCCCCCCGGCATCCTTGCTATTCAACTGACCGAAACCATTTTCAAACTCAACTCTCATATCAAGGAAACAAATGTTCTGACCAAATTTCATGAAAATTGGGCCAAAAATGTGACTTCTAGAGTGTTCACATGTTTTCACTATATACATATAGAGAAATATTCCTAGCCCACTGGCGGCCATGTTTTTTCACCGATCTGGATCATTTTCGAACTCGTCCAAGATATCAATAAAACCAATGTTTTGACCAATTTTCATGATTGGGCAAAAATTATGACTTTTAGAGTGTTTACAAGGTTTCTCTATAGCCAAATAAAGAAAACTGCCCCGCCCACTAGAGCCATGTTTTTCAACGGACCGGAACCACTTTTGAACCCATTCAACATATCATTAAGACAAAGATTTTGACCAAGTTACATGAAGATTGGGCATGAAATGTGACTTCTACAGTGTTTACAAGTTTTTTCTTTTTTTTGACCTAGTTTTTGACATGGCACGACCCAGTTTCGAACTCGAACGAGATTTCAATGGGACAAATCTTCTGACCAAGTTTCATGAAGATCGGACAATAAATGTGGCCTCTGGAGTGTTTACAAACAAATGTGGACGGAAAGACGGACGAACAGACGACGGACAAAGACCGTTCACAAAAGCTCACCTGAGCAATCAGGTGAGCTAAAAAAATCACATCCCTTGAAATTAACCTTTTCCCACTCAGATGCAACGTGAAATGGCTATATGCAACCAGAACTAACTCACAGTAATTTGCAGGCTGTTCAGGTTAATCCTGTTGGCTGCTCATCAGTATCTTTGAGTTGGACATGAAGCCTTTAAAATTTGTATCCATTCAGAAATGTTTTTAATTTAATTTGATTTTTTAATGGACTACAATTGGGTTAACATGTGTATCTGACTGGTAAAGGGTTAAGATTTTACTGAGAGAAATGCACACTTACAGCTCTGTTGGTGGTGATTGGTTTGGGCCGCACTTGAGGTTCTGGGTCTGCACCTCCATGTGTCTACAATACATACAAACACTACATCTTTATACACTGGTGGCACAATGTGACCATAATCTTAACAAGTAAAAAAAACAGTTCTACACAAAATAAGCTAGATCTGGTCCTTTTTATCAAACCTGTATGCAGGAAAATAACTGCTCATTATACTGCAAGTGCTACCAGCTACATAGACTAAACGGTAGATATGCACAATTTAAAACATTTAACAGAGTGTTTGTCATTGAACCTTTCCAGATTATATAGTTTGCCTTTTTAATTCATGTTTGGACAACTATCAACAGTTTATCTTTTAAACAGACTTTTGAAATTATTAAATAAAGAGTGCAAAAGTATTTGATTCCTACAATCTATGTTAGTGTTAGTAGTACTTAAAATAGCCAAAGGCTTCTACATTCTAAAATTTGCTACTGAAATTTATGTTAATTAATTTAAAACAAGAAACCGGCGGAGACAGGTGATGCTCCCCAAAGGTTTTTTTAGTCACAATATTGCACTATATATTCAGATAAAAGGAAACGTCTTGAGGGCATAGTAGTTGGGGGGACAAGAATTATTTTATAAAAAAATTCAAAGGGCCATAACTCTGTGAAAAATCATCCGACCAGAACCCGCTGATAATATGCACATCTCCTCTTGGTTGTGAAGCTTCCCATAAAGTTTAACTGAATTCCCGTCATTAGTTGCTGAGAAATAGCCCGGACAAAAATTGTGCACGGACGGACACACGGACGGACAGACGAAGCGGCGACTATATGCTCCCCCCAAAATAAATTTTGGGTGAGCATAATAAAGAAGATTTTCAGAATTTCTGGACTAACATTCAAAATTAAAATTTTTTTTGCTACAAATTCTGCTTTCTAAGCCCTCACCTAGAACGATGTTTGATTTGTGAGGAAAATTACCCTAAATCAGAACACAAGTCACCTACCCGTGCTGGTGTGTGTATTGGAGCCAGATTGTCTAGGTCTGTCATTGGAAACTCTATGCCCTTGGATTTCAACTCCTGGTAGATCTTCTCCACTTCCTTCAGATCTGGGGCCCCTCGGAAAGCATCAGCCCAGGTCTGAAATATACAATACATACAAAATAATATGATAGAATGGTACAACAAGGGGCATTATATTAATGATTATTCTTCTAAATTGCAGGTCAGAGTTTGTATGTACCATGCATGATGATCCCGAAGAAAAGCGTGAAGTTTAAATTGAATATCGGTAGTAGTTACAGCAATATGTACTAATTGCATTCAAACTTTAACCTGAATTTCAACTTGCATGCAAACCTCAAATATACTTTTTTAAGTGCAAAAGGGGGGATAACCCTGCTAAACAGCTGGTCAAAGTTGTAGCCCATGAAAAGTCATGCTCATAAAGACCATCAACACATATGCATTTTTTTATTTTAATATCATATGTAGATACAGAAATATGAAAAAGTTCCACAAAAAGTTAACCTAAAATTATCAAAATAAACAAGAGATGTGTTTGTCAGAAACACAATGCCCCCTTATGCGCCGCTTTTTTTTTTTACCTTTGACCTTGAAGGATGACCTTGACCTTGACCTTTCACCACTCAAAATATGCAGCTCCATGAGATACACATGCATGCCAAATATCAAGTTGCTATGTTCAATATTTCAAAAGTAATTGCAAAACTTTAATGTAGGTTCAAGTTTTGGTGACAGATTGACAGAATGACGGAATGACAGACAGACGGGCCAAAAACAATATACCCCCGATCATTCGATCCGGGGGCATAAAAATGGAGCATAGTTATGCTAAATAACCTGAGTTATTGAACTTGGTCAGTGATTCCACACAATGACCCCAAGTAAAGTATCAAATTAATACATGTCGTGGAAATAATTATAATTGAGATGTTGCAAATTTCCCTTAATCAGAACACTACACAGATGCGAACAATTGGGTGAATAGATAGAGAATAATAGGTTGGTGACGTGGATGGAGAATGATTAGCCAGATAACCATTCTCCATCCACGTCACCAACCTATTATTCTATTTATCCTGTCACATTTACAACATTCGTTGAAATGTTTCTAAAATATCTAGTTTTCGAGTATTTTGTGTTTAAATATTTAACATGGTAAACATCACGCGCGAAAAAAAACATGGTGCCGTCACGTCAGGCAAAGCGCTTAGGCTAGCTTCCATCTTGTTAAGACACACAGAGATCGAGTTACTCGTTATTAATTCAATACACAAAGACGAAATTATGCTGTTTAAATAATAATGTTTAAACAAACAGTTCTTTACATGTATTTGGTATTTTATTAATAGAAAAAAAGTATATTTTATTAATAAAAAATAGTAAATGCATGCGCATCCGCGGATAGAAACTGAAGAATATTTGAGGTCACGTGCTCATCTAGCCTAATATCTTTTGGGATATTAGGTTACCTGGTTATCGGGCTGATTTAAAGGCATGTGACAGGATAAATTAGCTTAGACTATTCATTGAGCATTTGCCCTAAAAAAAGAATCACAAACAATTTTATGCCAACTAAACAGAAAATGCTGAAGCAAGTTTGTAATAACATAAAAAATAGCTTAGTAACTATCATGATAAGAAAACAGAAATCAGAGTGTCAAATATGGTTGTTGGTATTTTATTGTAGAATACAATGTCTATTGTAAGTAGAAAATTGATGGGCATACAATAAATATATTACCTCAAAACTTTTTTAATCAGAACAAATTTAAGGCAAACAATCAAAATGTTTTCTTGTCATTGCCAAAGAGCTCCAGCTTGACCTAAAGATAAGGGCCTAGCACCCTACCCCCCAAGGTCCCACCCTGTCCCTTCATACCTCCACCATGCCTTTTTTTGACATAATAAAATTATCATACACCAAATTTGTATCTGAAGTTTTAATGAATTCAATACATTTTTACAGTGCAAAGAAGTTTGAAAAATAAAAAGTACAATTTTTTTTAATGCAAAAAAAAATGTAACATAACATATGCATATAACCACTTCTATATCACAACGCGCAGGCTAAAGTGCCCTTTTGACAAAAGCAAATGCTGCCCTTCTTATTCTAGCTGAAACACTGATCCCAACAAAATAGTGCCACCATGTACCTGTATCATGCTCAGTACTTTCTCCTGCAATGCCTGCGGTGGGTCATACTTGGGTCCAATCACTTTCACGAGGTCATTGAGAAAGTCTTTTGTTGCCATACACACATGAAATCTCTTCCCACAGTTCTTCACACAGGTTTCCAAACACTAGGAAAGGGAACAGACAACTGTTAACTAGTATGCTTCAATTGACATTGGTACCGGTATAAATGTAAGACACACATTTAAATGGATATGCATTATGGACAGTGTATTGTTGCACAAAACACCATTTAAAACAAGAGGGCCTGAAAGGCCCAAAGTCACTCACCTAAGATAATAAGATATTATTGGGACAAATATTCTGACCAAGTTTCACGAAGATCGGAAAATAAATGTGGCCTCTAGAGTGTTAACAAGGTTTTACTATAGCCATATAAGGAAAAATGCCCCGCCCCCTGGCAGCCATGTTTTTCAACCAACCTGCATCATTTTTTAACTCATCCAAGATATTATTGGGATGAATCTTCTGACCAAGTTTCATGAAGATCAGACAGTAAATGTGGCCTCTAGAGTGTTAACAAGATTTTACTATAGCCATATAAGGAAAAATGCCCCGCCCCTTGGAAGTCATTTTTTTCAAGCAAACATATTTCTTTGCGAACTCATCCAAGATATCATTGAGACCAATCTTCTGACTAAATTTCATGAAGATTGGACAATAAATGTGGCCTCTAGAGTGTTATCAAGGTTTTACTATAGCCATATATAGCCATATAAGGAAAAATGCCCCGCCCCTGGTGGCCATGTTTTTAAAGCAACCAAAACCATTTTCAAACTCATCCAAGATATCATTGGGACAAATCTTCTGACCACCTTTCATGATGATCAGAAAATAAATGTGACCTCTAGAGTGTTAACAAGGTTTTACTATAGCCATATAAGGAAAATAGCCCCGCCCCTGGGGTGGCAATGATGTTCAACCAACTGGCATCATTTTTGAACTCGTCCAAGATATTATTGGGATGAATCTTCTGACCGAGTTTCATGAAGATTGGACTATAAATGTGGCCTGTAGAGTGTTAACAAGATTTTACTATAGCCTTATATAGCCATATAAGGAAAAATGCCCCACCCCTTGGCGGCCATGTTATGCAAGCAAACGTAACCATTTTCGAACACATCCAAGATATCATTAAGACAAATCTTCTGACCATATTTCATCAAGATTGGACAATAAATGTGGCCTCTAGAGTGTTAACAAGGTTTTACTATAGCCATATAAAAAAAATGCCCCGCCCCCTAGCGGCCATGTTTTTCAACCAAACGGCATCATTTTTGAACTCGTCCAAGATATTATTGGGATGAATCTTCTGACCAAGTTTCTTTAAGATTGGACAATAAATGTCGCCTCTAGAGTGTTCACAAAATTTTACTATAGCCATATAAAGCCATATAAGGAAAAATGCCCCGCCCCTTGGCAGCCATGTTTTTCAAGCAAAGGTTACCATTTTTTAACTCATCAAAGATATCAGTGGGAAAAATCTTCTGAGCAAGTTTCATGAAGATCGGAAAATGAATGTGGCATCTAGAGTGTTAACAAGGTTTTACTAAAGCCATATAAGGAAAAATGCCCCGCCCCCTGGCGGCCATGTTTTTCATCCAACCGGCATCATTTTCCAACTTGTCCAATATATTATTGGGATGAATCTTCTGACCAAGTTTCATGAAGATCAGACAATAAATGTGGCCTCAAGATTTTACTATAGCCATATATAGCCATATAAGGAAAAATGCGGCCCCGACCCTTGGCAGCCATGTTTTTCAAGCAAACGTAACCATTTTCGAACTCATCCAAGATATCATTGAAACCAATCTTCTGACCAAATTTCATGAATATTGGACAATAAATGTGGCCTCTAGAGAGTGAACAAGGCAAATGTTGACGTCCCACAACGGACAACGCACGACGGACAACACACAATGGACAAAAGCGATCACAAAAGCTCACCATGAGCACATTGTGCTCAGGTGGGCTAAAAACGTAGTTCTAAAAACCTATTTTATAAAACTATCTAATGAAACATTGCTGATGCTTTCAATCATGAATGCTGTATTGTCTTGTTATTTTTTGTATAAATTAAATCAAACATGTAATGCCTTTCTTATGTACCACTTCAAATAATAAATTTTGCAGCACTTTATTCAAACAGATTAAAGCATTCAGCAGAAAAAAGGCAGTCTGAAAGAAAGCTTTATCCCCCACATTGACCTTGAGCCTGTGTCACTGACTCATGCCTTTTGTACATTGTCCAATAACCAAACCATTGTGACCAAGTTTAACAAGAGCACCGCCTTGCGGGTGTAGATCGCTCATCTATTTTTCTTTTTAAAGGTGTAGGGACTTATCTCAATTTCAATCACAAAGGAGGGAGGGGTGGAGTGGAGAGGGGTGAATAGTGTGGGGTTGTGGTCATTTATTACATTATCTTCCAAAAATGCAAAAAAATGCAAAATAAATTTATTTATTTTTTTGGGGTGGGGGGATTCTTGGGTGGGATGGTTGGACGGTATTTCAAAAATAAAATAATAAAAATAAATATTTGTGTTTTTTAACCATGTTTGAAAAAAACAAGAGATGTGTTTGTCAGAAACACAATTCCCCCTATTGCGCCGCTTTGAAAAAAAAAAGTTTTTGTTTTTTACCTTTGACCTTGACCTTGAACTTCCACCACTCAAAATGTGCAGCTTTATGAGAACGCCGCTTTGAAATATATTTTTTTTCTACGTTTGACCTAGAAGGATGACCTTGACCTTGAAGAATGACCTTGACCTTGAACTTCCACCACTCAAAATGTGCAGCTTCATGAGAACGCCGCTTTGAAATATTTGTTTATTTGACATTGACCTTGAAGGATGACCTTGACCTTGAAGGATGACCTTGACCTCCCACCACTCAAAATGTGCAGCTTCATGAATACGCCGCTTTGAATTTTATTTTATTTTTTTGACCTTGAAGGATGACCTTGACCTTGAACTTCGACCACTCAAAATGTGCAGCTTCATGAGATACACATGCATGCCAAATATCAAGTTGCTATCTTCAATATTAAAAAAGTTATGGCCAATGTAAAAGTTTTCGGACGGACAGACGCCATATATTTGACATTTGACCTTGAAGGATGACCTTCACCTTTCACCACTCAAAATGTTCAGCTCCATGAGATACACATGCATGCCAAATATCAAGTTGCTATCTTCAATATTGAAAAAGTTATGGCCAATGTTAAAGTTTTCTGATGGACAGACACCATAAATTTGACATTTTACCTTGAAGGATGACCTTGACCTTGCACCACTAAAAATGTGCAGCTCCATGAGATACACATGCATGCCAAATATCAAGTTGCTATCTTCAAAAGTGAAAAAAAGACTGACATACTGACGGACAGTTCAACTGCTATATGCCACCCTACCGGGGGCATAAAAGTTATGTTTTTTTGGTGGGGGTGGGGGGGTATAGTGTGAGGGTGTGGTGGTCATTTATAAGATGATATTTAATTTTTTTTTTTTAAACGAGGGGGGATTGAGGGAGGGGCGTGGGGGATGGTTTGGGTGGAGTCTATTGTGGTATGTCAGGCAAGAGTTGTTTTGTCAAAGTATCAATCGAATCTAATCATAAATAAAGAAGTTATGGCAATTTTAGCAAAATTTAATCATTTGACCTTGAGTCAAGGTCATTCAAACGTCAAGGTAAAATTCAACTTGCCAGGTACAGTACCCTCGTGATAGCATGAAAGTATTTAAAGTTTAAAAGCAATTGATACTTAAGAAGTAAAGTGAATCTAAACACAAAATGTAACAATATATTCAAAGTTACTAAGTCAAAAAAGGGCCATAATTCCGTAAAAATGACAACCAGAGTTATGTAACGTGTCCTTTACTGTCCCCTTATGATAGTTTGCGAGTGTTCCAAGTATGAAAGCAATATCTATGATACTTTAGGGGTAAAGTGGACCAAAATACAAAACTTTACCAAATTTTCAAGTATAAAGGGCCCATAATTCTGTCAAAATGCCAGTCAGAGTTACATAAATTTGCCTGCACAGTCCCCTTATGATAGTTAGTTAGTGTTGCAAGTATGAAAGCAATAGCTTTGATACTTAAGGAATAAAATGGACCTAAACACAAAACTTAACCAAAATTTTCAATTTTCTAAGTATAAAAAGGGCACATAATTTTGTCAAAATGCAAGCCAGAATTATCTAACTTTGCCTGCCCAGTTCCCTCATGATAGTAAATAAGTGTACCAAGTTTGAATGCAATAGCATTGATACTTTATGAGAAAAGTGGACCTAAACGCAAAACTTAACCGGACGCCGACGCCGACGCCAAGGTGATGACAATAGCTCATAATTTTTTTTCAAAAAATAAATGAAATAAATCATTTAACCTATGAACATACACTTTGACCTTAAGCAATCATGACTGACTAATGCCTTCTGCACATCGTCTCTGGGTTTTTAATACCTAAAACATTGAAACCAAATGTAATAAAAATTCGTCAATTATTACAGAACATATAGACAGCACATGACAGAGGCTCAAACTTTTCACTTTAATGACTCAGATGTTGATCTGGCAAACAGACACGCGTGTTCTGCACATAGTCTCAGTGACCTAAACATTTCAGCCAACATTCATGAAAATCCTTTAATTGGTATAGGAGGTAGGGACTGGACTTGAAAATAGAGGCTCAAAATTTTGACCTTGAAATATGACCTTGACCCCTAGAAAGAGCGCTTTACTCATACCTCCTTCACATTGTCTAAATGACCTGAAAACATTTTAACTACCAATGCAGACCAAACTGTCCCTAAGCAATGAAGTTCTGTGATCTTATCTTCCTAGATTTCAATCATTTATTTTTGCTGGCTTTGTCAGTGGTCTGACATAATCGCAGAGACTGAATGAACAGTTTTATACTTACTGTGAGAGTGTACAGAACTGCTGTGTGGTTTTTACCCATGTTTTGATTCAAACGCTTTCTGATAGCCTTAACTGCATCTTTAGGTCTGAAATAAAAGTTGATAAACATTTTTTACACCTGCAAACTAAAATGGACTTATCTTGATGAATCTTAATGCATGTTTTCAAATTAATGATACTAGAACTTAAGATAGCCCAGTAAAAATGTATGTCCAATAAAGCATATATTGGAAATAAATAAAAAATAATTGGCCAACGTACATATTAAATTTATAAAAACTATCAAATCGTTGTAAATTCAGACATTTAACTACAGGAAAAAAAAATTCAATTTCAATACAAAACAGCTCATCAGTGAAGATTTACAAAATAAATAATTTG
Source organism: Dreissena polymorpha (assembly GCF_020536995.1). Lineage (NCBI taxonomy): Eukaryota > Metazoa > Mollusca > Bivalvia > Myida > Dreissenidae > Dreissena > Dreissena polymorpha. The sequence goes on along the minus strand of NC_068356.1, from coordinate 120,873,547 downwards.
GCTCAATCAGCAAAGCCCAGCTGCAGTGAGTACAGTGACATACCCCTCCTCAGTTTCATTGATGCGGTCACACACCTCCATGTAGACAGCCCAGTTCTCCGAGGGCTGGCTGCCATCTGTAGCCCGTTCTACAAGCACACACAGCAGAAACTGGTTGACTGACTTCACCATTATGATGATTGATCACTTGTAGATCTCAGTTACTACTCATATACACCAAATCAATTTTCAGAGAAATTGTAATTGTCTCTCTAAATTTTCAAAGAATATATGTCACTGTGTTGTCACCTCTGGTCAACTGTTACGTTTATATCCCTTCAAATAAATTGTAAATGTATGTCCTGTTTGTCTCATTGACCCAAATATATCTCACTGATTCACTACAGTCTGTATCTAACAGACACACATTTACATGTACAACTGTATATCTGAGGATTTTTTTATTTTTACTTGTTTAAATAAAAATATTTTGCTCTTAAAATTTGATTTTCCACATATTCCAGCACATTTAAAGTGACTGCTTATATTTAATATGAATATATTTCACTTTCAAAATAACAATATACATCCTGCATATATAAAATACTTTGACAAACTTTTCAAATTTCTAATATGAAATTGTATTATAATAATTAAATATTATAAATAGTGTTTTTTATCCCCAAACATCTAAATGTCAAATATTAAGTCGGGAAATACTAGTTAATGATACAACAGGACACTTGCACCTATATCAACTATTGGATCTTTTCAACAACTGGCATATGTATTTCACACCTGACCGGCATCATGATATAACATCTTGCAATAGCCTTTGATGGACATCTACTACTGACCAGCTTGATAATTATAAAGTTGCAACACAATAAAAACCACTATAAAGTTGATAATCTTGCACAACACATCTACCTATACAAAATAGCAACACACCATTAGACAAATCACAAAAAGTTAAATTATCATCTTTATATGTATGTTTATAAGTATTATGTATATTATCATGTATAACTTACAAATAATGTTTTGTTTGTGATTTGTGCAAAAAGGTACCTCAGTGAGGTTATTAGGCTGGGTTTTCAGTGTGAAATTTAGGCAGATTATTTTTCAATTAAACTTTGACTATTGTAATAATTTATTTACTGTTATGTCATTCATCAATATCTTACGAAAATAATAAGGATATTTTGCCGCAAATTATGTTTTGCACTGGAACTATTTCAGTTAACATGTATATTATAACATTTCCACTCATATTTATTGAATTACAGTAAATAAAGACTTATTTCAAAGTACATGTTTCAACTATTTATTTTGCTTGTTTAAATATATTACATACATTATTTTTTGGAATCTATTACAATATTCTGGAAAATTAATTTTGGAAAAATTATATTCTTTGCTGGTTTAAATACAATCGATATATTCTTAATTCTATGACAATTTTTTTTAATCGTCATTTCGCCAAACTTTGAACGAGTATCTTTAACACAGCATGTTTGTACCCTTGTAACTGTTGTTGTGCATAAAGCCTTTCTCCTGATTGTGACACTGACCTTTATGTGAATGGCGTAGTTAGTGCATGTGAAATTTCATACTGTGTGATGATAAATTTTATAAATTTGTTTTAGGAATCACGTCATGAACAATAAAATTATTAATCAGAAACCAACAAATAATTTATCCTTACAAAAAATTTGCACAAACTTGCTCACTGTGACCTTGTTTTCTTTTCAAAGTCCAAGGCCAATAATGAAACTCAAACTTCATCAGTAAGTCATGTAGGTGGAGTCACATAACAAAAATATGCTACATGCATGTATATGAAAGCGTTTCATAAAAAATCTCTGGAAAACGGTTATAATAGAGAAAATGTCTCAGTCCAAGGCCCATTACTAAAATAAAAATGTGCCAAAAATCAATGGACCGGAATGAAACTCACACTTAATCTGAAAGTCATGTACATGTACACCTAATATCAGGTCAATATCTTAAAGCATCTTGAAATAATTCCAAGAAAAGGAATGCCTGATGTATGCATATGTAAGTACCACATGTGCTCTGTATAAATCATTTAATGGTTTGCTTGGAGAGCATACCATGTTTCCAGTATGACAATACTAAAACCAACAATATGTTCACAGGGGCAAAAATGTCTGACAAGTATAGAGATTTCAAAATTAGAAAAGTTTACAGTCTATGCAAGCTTAGGGCATATGTCTTGTGATAGGATAAATGTATACTGGTCATCTGTATTCTTGCAGTTCTTAACGTTCAAATCGAATTAAGGCAGTTAAGACACAGTAGCGTCCCCTGCCACAGTGCGTGACGCCATATGTGTATTCTTACCGTCAGTAGGTCAACAGGCTGTATGTCACTAAATCTTTAATATCTCCCAAAGGGTTTTAATTAATTTGGTGAAACTGTAAGCCATTATAAAACATAAAATTAGATATTAACATGGTTAATCTGCACAACTGTCATAATACCACTCCTCTGGACAATGGATGCACGTAAAGTTGCTTCCTCTTCTAAGCAATTTAACATTTGTAAATCGATGCGTAACAAATGGCGGGAGCTAATAAAAATTGCATATAAATGATACTAGGTGAAAGGGGAAAATCAAGCAGACAAAGTTTGAACGATTGGAAATGAGTTAAATACTGAACATTTGAATGAAAATATTGTTAAATTGGTAAAAATTGAGTTTTTAATAGACAACAACAACAAGCTACCAAAGTATTGGTCTTTTGAGCAACAAGTACACATGTAGTGCTCAAGAATTGCAAAAAACACTTTCAGGGCAACAGATAAGATTTTGGGTCAATTTAATAGTTTTCACTGCAAGCTTTTTGCAACAATTAGTTTTTTCCCTCAAAACTATTTGTCAATTTTTTTTTTCAATTTGATCAAAACGTACATATATTTCTTGATCAGATTAGCATGTCATTTTTGGATATTGATAATTCTCAGCAATTCTTATTCCAATTAAGTAATTATAAATTCACAGTGGCAATGGTTGTTTGTAAATATTAGTACTGATTCAATTGTATATTGACGATGATGATGAGTCATTTAATTTCAATCAGTTTCAACACTCCTGCCTTTCAGTCTCAGATCATACTCACATTGCCAAATCCTCTCCATCAATGACAAGCCAGTGGAGATCACGATGGTGTTAGTTAATTTGAGACACGGAATCGCAGCGGTGTTTTGAACCGAATATTTCAGAATCTGTCACCACCTGCGCTATTAAATGTGATAGTATACTCTTTACAATGTCTTTTCCCGACGGTTTGGGTCTCATACTGAATTGTAATATATTGGGCGCGCACGCCGTTTATGAAAGTTTCCTTACCCGACAGCGTTTAACAGAGAACCTTTTCCCGAACTTATTTCGGCTAAAGTAACTTTTTATATTGACACCAGCCTATAGGAACTAACTGAATATATTACGGCCGCACTAAAGGTTGCAATACACTAATTATAATTAAAAGCGGTATGGCGGAAAATGGAACAACTAAAACGACGAAGGATCAATTTCAATTCGTTTTCCATTTTCATAATCGTTTTCTGTACGATTGATTTTTAATTTCAATTCGTTTTCTGTCAAATATAAATCGTAAAAACGATAAAACAAACCTTATCTGTTGCCCTGTGTCATTCACCTTTTTTTCGCAATATGTGAGCACAGTTTGATTCATGGCAACATTTTCTGAGAATCGAGAAAAGTAAATTATTATTTTTTAAATAAATCAAATACATAAAAGTGTTGTGTTAACACTAGGGCAGTCGTCTGCTTTGCAATTTATGTGGAAATTTAAAAGTTGTTATGTAATTGAAACAAAACACTAGGATCACATGTGTGTGTCACGTTAGTACTAGAGCCGGGTTGTTGACAAAGTGATCGAAATTAGGCTACACTCAATATAAGGGAATCAATATAGGTGATTTGTATGATAAATCATTTTATTTATGAAAAGGAAAATTGTCTTCAAGTTTTTTTTTTAATTGTGCTGATGAAGAAATATAACATCAGCCGTCATTAATAATCAAATTGCAATATGAAAAATTACATATTCTTAATATTACTATGTTGGTTATTGTATTGGCTTTTTCCACTTGTGATTCTGAATCACCAATGCAATTTCGCAAATGTTGTTATTGTTTTCATTTTTGACAGGTGGTTAAAACGGAAGTGACCAGAATAAAACATCTCTCTTTTGTCAAATTTAAAGCAAACAAACAGGCAGATTTTGCCAAATTGGTCCGATTATTGTGGAAGACATGACATCAGTTTACCTATCATCTGCCCGACCGCAGTCGAGAGAGGATTCCCGTGTCCGAAAAGAGCAGCCATTTTTTTATTTGACGTCAGGGGCACCTGTAGTGATTCTTTTTGTGTGTTTTTAAGTAAACGTTTGTCATAAAATGATATCGACAACCTTAATTAAATTTTGTGAATAAATAAACTAAATTTCGATATATAATACGAATATTTAAAATAAATTAAATATTCCGACACAACTGCAAACTGAAACCGGAAGTTTATATTGCCTGAGCAACAGCAACCATTTTGGTCAAGCTGCATCATTTGAAACGTAAACAACATTAATTAAGGTATATATATGCCTTGTCTCACAGTGGCATATCTTATGTTGATGCTATTATACATAATCAAATTGGTCACATTAAAAATGTTATGTCATTTTATTAATGCTTTGTGTTTCAATGTGTGATGCCTGATGGATTTTTTTGGACACAAAGTCAGAGAAGTCTATCTAAAAGTTAAATTCATCATTTTGTATATACTTGATTAAGATAACTTCAACTTAGGCTTATATTAAACCGTTTTTACTCTAAGAGTCAAATGTCCAATATAGTTTTGATGTTATTAACTTTGTGCAAATCCATGGCATGGTCAAGCTAGTTGTAGAAGTAACATATATAAAATAACGTGCAGCATAATTATAATTAGGGAATTAAGCCCTTGAAGTCACTAGTGAAAATGCTCTTTTTTAATCATCCCTAACCAACTGACTCAAAATTTGATTGCAACCTTAAATCAAGTGCAGTGTATTAAGAGTATTCGCACACAACACCTTAACACACAGGCTCTTCTCTGGAATGGAATAGCTCCTGTATCACACTCTCATCTTGAACAATGCTGACATGTGTTCTGGGGGCAAGTACCATGTGAGAGAATCATTTTCAGGTTTTGTTTACCTTAAATAACAGATGCAGAATATCGATGTATTCCCCCACCAAACTAGGCTGTTTTTTTCCCCTTAACGGTTCAAAAAATTCCCCTAAAAATTTTTTTTTTAATAGAAAGATGTGTCTCATGATTATAATATCTCAATTCAATTTTAATTTAATCTTGTCAAACATACTAAATTATGAAAAAAAATGAATATAGTGCAAACATGTACAAATGTTATAATGAGAGAGTAAGTATTTTTCCCCCAAAGTAGAAAATCATGCGTAAAATTTCCCCCACATAAGGGCTAAAGGCCCCATCCCCCACAACCCAAAAAAAAACTGCCTTAAATCAGAGTAGATGAGTTATAGACATTGATTTAAACAGTTTTTATTTTTTACCCAAATATGTCTCTTTTGCACTCTATTTTCCCCTTTCATCCAGCGTCCAGCGTCTTCCCTTTTCCCTAAAAAAAATCCTGATTGTACATTCAATACAAATGCAAAACAAACTACAAGAACAGAGAGTGAAAACCTGATGTGACATTGCAATATTTCCTGCATATCACATTATATTACAGTATCTTTTCATTATCAAAACATCATACCTGTTATGAGTAAAATTGTGATTTTGCTTCTTCATTTCATATTCTAATTCATTACATTAATTTGTATCTATTGGTAGATGGAATGTTTTGGAAACAAGCCTGCTGCAAAAAAAGACATTTGCCAAATTAATTTTTAGCTCATCTATTTTTTTAATCAAAATTATGAGTTATTGTCATCACCTTGGCGTCGGCGTCCGGTTAAGTTTTGCGTTTAGGTACACTTTTCTCATAAAGTATCAATGCTTTAAGGTCAAATTTATGGTGTCTGTCCGTCGGAAAACTTTAAAGCGGGTATATACGATTTTGTCAAATATTTATGAATTTATATAAAATGTGTAAAAAACTTATTATATATATATTTCAATATAAATTAAAATAAAAGTTAAGAAGAACACGTGACGTAAAATGTGAAATAAGCCAGATATTTAATTCTGAAATTGAAAACGGCTGTGCAGCCGAATTCGCCAGCATGTATACCATACATGTACGATGTGAATCTAAACTTAGTTTAACAGTTTATTTGAATTCCTGCAACGATATCTATTCATACGACACAGGAACACTAACTCCGATCCTAATACAAAGACGAATGCTTTGGTTATTGAAGGAAAATATGTACGTCACAATCGGCTCGGGGCGCTAATTTGTCTTTGCTGCATTTTATGAAATTCGGCTTTAATGTATAATTTTTCTTGCCTATTTTGTGTTATTGTAATATATTTTATCAATATATTACAATTAAACACATATAAAAAATCGTATATACCCGCTTTAACATTGGCCATAACTTTTTTAATATTGAAGATAGCAACCTGATATTTGGCATGCATGTGTATCTCATGGAGCTGAACATTTTGAGTGGTAAAAGGTGAAGGTGAAGGTCATCCTTCAAGGTCAAATGTCAAATATATGGCGTCTGTCCGTCCGAAAACTTTAACATTGGCCATAACTTTTTTACTATTGAAGAAAGCAACTTGATATTTGGCATGCATGTGTATCTCATGAAGCTGCACATTTTGAGTGATGGAAGTTCAAGGTCAAGGTCATCCTTCAAGGTCATCCTTCAAGGTCAAAAAAATAAAATAAAATTCAAAGTGGCGTTCTCATGAAGCTGCACATTTTGAGTGGTGGAAGTTCAAGGTTATCCTTCAAGGTCAAGGTCATCCTTCAAGGTCAAAGGTCAAAAAACAAATAAAAAATTTCAAAGCGGCATTATCATGAAGCTGCACATTTTGAGTGGTTCAAGGTCAAGGTCATTTTTCAAGGTCATCCTTCAAGGTCAAAGGTCAAAAATAAATCAAAGCGGCATTATCATGAAGCTGCACATTTTGAGTGGTGTAGGTTCAAGGTCAAGGTCATCCTTTAAGGTCAAGGTCATCCTTCAAGGTCAAAGGTCATACAAAAAATAATATGAATTCAAAGCGGCGTTTTCATGAAGCTGCACATTTTGAGTAATGGAAGTTCAAGGTCAAGGTCATCCTTCAAGGTAAAAAAAATATATAAAAATTTCAAAGTGGCGTTCTCATGAAGCTGCATATTTTGAGTGGTGGAAGTTCAAGGTCAAGGTCATCCTTCAAGGTCAAAGTCATCCTTGAAGGTCAAAGGTAAAAAAAAAAAAATTTCAAAGCGGCGTTATCATGAAGCTGCACATTTTGAGTGGTGGAAGTTCAAGGTCAAGGTCAATGTCATACTTCAAGGTCAAAGGTAAAAAAAATAATAATTTCAAAGCAACGTTATCATGAAGCTGCACATTTTGAGTGGTGGAAGTTCAAGGTCAAGGTCATCCTTCAAGGTCAAGGTCATCCTTCAAGGTCAAAGGTCAAAAAAATAATATTTCAAAGTGGCCTTCTCATAAAGCTGCACATTTTGAGTGGTAGAAGTTCAAGGTCAAGGTCATCCTTCAAGGTCAAAGGTAAAAAAAAATACAATAAAAAATTTCAAAGTGACACAATAGGGGGCATTGTGTTTCTGACAAACACATCTCTTGTTTTTTTCAAACATGGTTAAAAAACACAAATATTTATTTTTATTATTTTATTTTTGAAATACTGTCCAACCATCCCACCCAAGAATCCCCCCCCCCAAAAAAAAAAAATTTTTTTTTGCATTTTTTTTTGCATTTTTGGAAGATAATGTAATAAATGACCACACCCCCACACTATACACCCCTCTCCACTCCACCCCTCCCTCCTTTGTGATTGAAATTGAGATAGGTCCCTACACCTTTAAAAAGAAAAATAGATGAGCGGTCTGCACCCGCAAGGCGGTGCTCTTGTTTGCTTCATGTTGTGCGCAACACACAATTAACTTGCTCACTCAGTAATTATTGTTGACATAGTTTAAAAAGTTGAATTGCAAAATAGGGCATGAAATGCCTAAATTAAAAAAAGCCAATTACTAGCCTCTCAAAGAGTGCCTTTTTATGCCCCCGAAGGTGGGCATATAGTGATCGCACTGTCCGTCTGTCTGTCCATCTGTCTGTCCGTTTGTCCGTCACACTTTTTTGAAAAATGCTCATAACTTCTATGTCGCTTCAGATGTAGCCTTCATATTTGGTATGCATGTGTTTATTGACAAGGCCTTTCCATATGCACACAAATTTTGAGCCCTTTGATCTTGAACTTAGGGTCCGCGTTTAGGTTTCGAAATCTGCGTTTAGGTTTCGAAAAATGCTCATAACTTCTTATCAAAGCGTTTATAGCAGGCATATGTCATCCTATGGTGACAGCTCTTGTTTTATTTCAGTAAAGTATTCAAAATGTCTTCATGATAATTTTTTTCAGTAATTCAAATTCTTCACCATGAGCCGGCTTTACGACACAGTGGAGCCATCAGTTATTGACGAGGACATGCTTCAAAAAGCTGTTGAAGAACAGGGACCAAAGGATGAAGCAGGAAAGATTGCTAAAGCTGAAGGAATCGACTTTGCAGATGTTACCTCCTTAAGATTAGAATTTCTAAGTAATATTTTCGAATATATTTGATCAACAATTTTATTTTTTAATTGTTTATTCTAGTAGGACTTAGTACCAGTGAACAATCAGTACCCGTTATTTGTATACTATTGGGTGTAAAAGAACTACCGCATTAAGAATAATATTACATGTTGTGAATACAGACTAACTATGCTGGGTAACTTTTTCTATAAAAAGTAAAATAATAAAAAATATTGAAATGTTTGATTTGAAATGTTGTTGTTGTTGTTTGTTTGTTTTTAAGAAATTTCTTTATATATAGAAGCTCCTACACTTTAGCAGTTAGTTTAATATAGGACTATCTCCCACAAAGCAGGACACCTAATTGGCAGAATCAAAATCAAAATACCTTTATCTTAGTGTAAATTTAATAGTTTGTTTATTTAATCTTGATTGGCTCATAAGCTTTAGGCTAATGGAGACACTCGAGTTCATTTTCTGGGAAAGAACAGTAATTTTTGGTCTCTTTAGAAAAATCTTTCGAACGCTCCTCAGGATGGGAAAGAACCCATGACCTCCCAGATGCAAGGCAAACACCATATCCACTACACCAATGCGGCCATTGTCTTGTATGCACTTTGGATAGTAGTCGCTTATCTGACATCAAATAGTAGTAGTAGAAATAATAAGAATAATAATAATACATGTAATAATTATAATAACAATAATTATAACACTTACATAAAACAGGAAATAGATTGTACTATGGACATATATATTTTTATGGTAATTAATTTTGGTCAGTGTCATATGATGTAACATTAGTTGTCTCAAATAATAAAATTGCATTTTAGATATCCTGGAGATTGACAATATGTGGAGTTTTGAGAATCTCACCAAACTTCAGCTGGATAACAACATCATAGAGAAAATCAAGGGTCTGGATGAACTGGTCAATCTTGTGTGGTTAGGTAAGCTTCCAATCCAATTCTTCCAAGTTTGTTGTTGTTTCTTTTCAGAGAACTTTTAGTCGGTCCCAACAATTTTATAAAATATACTTAAGTTTTTTTACTATAGAAAATAATTACCAGTCTGGCTGTTAATATTGAATTTTTATTTTTTTAAATTAATATTGAATCTACTGACAGTAAATAAGAGAAAGAAAAACCAACGGAGGGCCTTAAAAGTGATAAATCAGGCAGCCCCAAAGTTTATATGGACAGGCTGGTCTGGCTCTAAACTGCCATTTGGTCCGAAATGGGATTTCTTATGTTGAACCAAACGATTTCATCATGTTAATAAACAAGTGTATAATTAACAATTACAACAACACAGCCACACATTAACAAAATAGTGTATGGTTGAAGTTATAATCAAGGACATTTTTTAAATTTGAAATATGTTTAATATAAAGTGTAAGAAGAACTAAAAAAAGGTTTAAAAATAATAATTGATTACAAATAAGATTTCAATATGAACACTTGCCATAAAAATACAAATAGTGCTATGGCAAAGTGCAACTAAGCTGTGTTACCCAGTCGGTGAGGTCATATATCAATATTTGCATGCTGGTCCAAATAGTGGCTGGACCATATACAGGCACTCCTGATTGCCTCTATCAAAGTTTACTGACCTAAACCAGTCATATGAATAAAGGACACATTTATGTTAGGTACTATATTGCTTTTAAGCAAATGTATAACCCAGCATTTGATTGGGCGTAAATGTATTACAATATCGAATAATTTATAATTAATGATAATTTGCTAAATATGTATCTGCAAACTGGGAACTGATTAAATGAAAGTACTGTTGTGCCATGCTGTCTAATGAAGTCTTGATACACATGTTTCAGATCTCTCCTTTAACAACATAGAAATGATTGAAGGACTGGATAAGCTTACCAAACTTCAAGACTTGACCCTCTACAATAACCGCATCTCACGCATTGAGAACATGGATGCCTTGACGGGGCTTCATGTTCTCTCTCTGGGAAATAACAACCTAGTAGAACTTGAAAATGTAAGCAGACCTTGTAAAGTTTGTCAGAATGATACTGGTATTAACATGATGTTTTTAAAAATGACATCTTTAGCCCCTACTGATAATTAATTGCCTTAGAATGATTGGTAATCCTCTACAAAAAGACTTAATATTTTGTGTATATATATTTTTTATTATTCCCTTATAATTTGAAATCGTAATGGGTATCTAGATGAGATATGTTGTATATTTAGTCTAAAGTAATATATCTATTAAACAACGTTTGACATTATGTGGTCATTATGTATTTACCAGTTACCTCATCCATGTGACAATCTTACAAAAGCATGTATATTTTTTTATTTTTGTACATTTTTCATTCGTTGAAATGATGTTTGTTCGTATCTACTTTAAATGCATGCTGTTATTGTACATATATATAAATTACGAAGAGCTGTAAATGCTTAAGTGTAAATCATATGTTCTATTCTGTTCTGATGTGCAGTGCACAGGAACCATAACTCTTGCTTTCATATTTTAGAGTTATTGCCCTTTATTTATTTGTTACATTAAACTTTTAAATGCGGCATATTGTGCATACTTTATAAGGTATAAACTTAACATTGTGTAGGTAGATAGATTTCAATGATGGAAAGTGACCTGCACAAGAGCCATAACTCATTCTTCAATAATTTTGCAGTAATTGCCTTTGCCTTTGTGAATGTTCATGATAAAAATTTGTCCAGGGCATAGCTTTACAATAGTATGATGTATTTAGGCGAAAACTTTGAAGGTATTGGTGGGAAACTAGTTCTTAACACTGAACTGCATATGTCCTCTGACATAGCAGCATGTAGAGGGTATTTCAGGAACGATTGTTTAAGTTCAAGTTGTATGTGAAACATTATTGTATGACACCAGGTGCTGTATCTGAGGAGGTTCAAGGAACTGCGAACATTGAATTTGATGGGGAATCCATTCTGTGAGCGACAGGACTACAAGAACTACGTGATTGCCTACATCTCGTCCATCAACTTCCTTGACTATAGGCTCATAGATGAGCAATCCGTAAGTTGGAAATGCCCTTGACCTTCACACACCTATTGACTGAGAAAATAAATATAACTAGGTAAAATGTAGTTTTCATGCAGGAACTGATATCATTGATTGTTCTAGATTATTGTGCTAGATAATTGTGCGAAATGATTGTGGTAGATTACTGTGAAAGATGATTTTGTCAGATTATTGTGTCAGATGATAGTGATTATTTTGAATGATGATTGAGATAGATGAATGTGTCAGATTATTCTGCTAGATTATTGTGTCAGATGCTAGTGATTCATTTTTGTGAAAGATGCTCCCACTAGATGATCATATCAAATGATTGTGATAGATTATTGTGATTTTGGCAGATGATTTTGATAGATGACTGGCTAGATGATTGTGCTAATGATGGTGGTAGATTACTGCGATATATTATCATGCTAGATTATTGTGATAGATGATTGTTATACATAATTTTGATAGATGGTTGTGAAATGTGATAGATGATTGTTACACATAATTGTAATATATGATTGTGAAAGATAATGGCAATCTTGTTGAAGTGGTTATGCAGTGGACATTAATTGTTCGTTATATTTTTTGTGTTTGAAGTTGTTATTGATTGTTTTGATGTCATGGTTGCAAAAAAGGTAAAATAATGTCCTAATAAATTTCATTTACATACCATACGGTGTTAAACAGGGTCAATGTATGTATTGTAGTGCCATATAATTAATGTATCTTACTAAGTACCATTCTTTATCTAGCATCTATGTTATATAAGAGGAGAAAAGTTAACTACCAGTATACTGTATTTTATGATGTCATGTTGTCTACATGTGAGACATAATTGATTGTTTCTAACTGACATGAAAGGCTACTGACCATATATGGAAAAATATTTGACCTGGCTTATCCAATGAAAAACTAGAATTCTGTAAGATAAAATATGCCAACACATTGATGCATTATTTTGCTTAGAGAATGTTTGCAGGGCATGTAACTTGACTACAAAAGCATGTTACAAGATTTGCAGTCGTAATACAGAATATATTGCAAGGCAATTTTCGTACCAATTTTCTGGAAAAAACAGGCCACTTCATGAGACTTTATTAGATAATACTAAGTTGAACATTTAGTATTTTCATTATCATTCAATCATAAGAAGCATGGTTCTCATAGAATTGACTTAAAAATATCAGAACATAATTTCAAGTGTTATTTATTCACGCCGTCAAGCTTCACAGATACAATCTGATAATCTGTTTATGTGCAGCGTACTGCAGCCATTGAGCCGTACCACCTGAACATAGAGGAGACAATGCACAACGAGCGCCAGGCAGAGCTGGCCAAAGAGAGTGAGGGGAAGAGGGCGGTGGAGGAAGCCACACACAGGGTACGAGAGAGTGTAGCAACGCAATTTTAGCTGTGTCATGCAATAATGGGCCTCATGTCATATTTTTACCTGCCGAGGCAGCAGAAAAGAGCGATAACACTGAAGAACTTGTTAATACTATAGAGCAATAAGTCAATATCTGGGTATACCAAGTCGTATCCTGTATTTATAATGTAGTTCTAGTGTTTAGTCTGAAATGTGACTTGTTTAAGCCTATATATTTAAGTGCCAGTTCATCAAAAGCCTAGGGCTTATAAAAATGCTCTCGAGTCCATATCCTGGGTCGAAATCAGTACTTGTTGTCTTTGAGGGAGATCTAAATAACTCTCCCACAGTGTGGATCAAACACACGACCTCCCTGTCACTGGATGGTCACCATATCCACTGTGTATGTTGTTCCAGGAAGCCTATGTGGATGGCCTGGATGGTCCTGAGCTGTTTGAAGGCATGTATGCTGATGACACAGAGGGCAAGAAGCTCAAAGAGATGCCAGGAGTGGATGACCTCATGGCAACATATCCTTTATCAACATACGTTGGCATTTCATTACTTTTTAATATACTTCAAAGCAGGTTTACACAAAAGGTGTAATTTCATGACTGGCCTCAATGTCTGGAAATCTAGGTTTTATTGCGGTTTTATATATAAACATCCATTTTACTGGCCATTCAAAAACATGTAATTTAAGGCGGTCCTTGAACGGAAATTTTGACCACATGTTTTGTGTGAAAGATTGAATGTAAATTTGTGTAATTACTAAAAGAAAGCAATAATAAAGGTTGGTGCTAAGCAATTATACATCTTAAAAAAATGTATCATAGGGTGAATATGTCACACAATAAATAATAATATAGGCTCTTGTTTATTTCAACTGGACCATGTACAGTTTTGGCTTTTGTCAGAGGTCTGATAATTTTCAATGACTACTTGTAAGGGACATACACAGTTTTTTGTGCAATAGACATGAAATACAATGTCATAATTTTATATTGCTCAATTTTGTGAATAAGCAAACTCATACAACCAATAACAAAACAATCATTCACAAAAAAGGAAAGAAACCCACAACATCAGGATCAAATGTGACAATCACATGGCCAAATCTTGATTACTTTTGGGTGCAAATGTTTCAAGAGATTTTCGAGATTTTTCACCATGCCTTTACCAGAATAAATCTTACAATGGAGATGATCACCAGTTATTCAGTAAGATTGGCTTTGAATCCTTAACAGATGGTCACATTTAGGGAGAAGTTTGTTGGAATCTGCAAGCAGATATTTGACTATGGCCTCCAAGAGAACAACAAACGGCAGGAAGAAGTGAACCAGTTTTGGGAGTGTGCCATGGAAGCGAAAACTGAAAACAAGGATACTGGCATCGCCCACATTGAAAACTTCATGAAGATGAAGAAGAAGGTATTTAGGCGTTGTGTTATGTTACCACTTTGTATTTAAGTGTAACTGCATGATTGAGTTACGATTTGTGCAATAAATTGGTATACAATTTATTAAATTAAATTAGGTCTAGCTCAAGCATGTTTAGAATATATCCCCTAAATCCGTTGGTATTTACCACAATGTGCAAACAATTTGTCCCTGTCAGACAGTTCCTAAATTCTATGTGTTAGAAACATCCTCTAGTAAGAAACAGTGCATTTCAATACTACATAGGATTTTGGACTGTTGCAGTTATCGACTTATCCACGCAAGAGTTAAAGTTGGTCATTCTGTATTTAGGTATAAATAAATAAGTCAGTATTTGGAAAAGAAATTTAGCTCCGTCGGTATTCAGGTTATTAAATTTCAAGTTAAAAAAAGTTACTGGTATACTGTAAACAAATAAGTGAAGTCATAGATTCACTGTTTGTAGTCATTACCATGCTTAGATCCCATAGGAGAACAGTTGAAATAATTAGAATAAATCATTGTTTTATTTAATATACATTACTGATGTGTATTTTTAATCAAATTGTGCATAATATTGAAAGCTAACTAATAATCTCTTCTAACTGATTTGCGTCATGCAAAAATTGGTCTTATGCCATATTCGGCCAGCATAGACCCATGTCAGCATGACATGGTCCACTAATGGGACTAAAAACCTTATAAGACTTTGTAGCAGTCAGGGTAGCTTCTGACTAGATTGCACAAATGGGTAGGCTTGTCTTTAGCTACACTGACTGCATATGGAATAAGACCCGTTTCTGCATGCCGCCGCTCAAATTCTGTTACAGATGTTTGCTGAGCTCAACCATGTCTCTGACAACAGTCTGCTGGAGCAAAGGGTGAAGGAATATAACAAGGAGGTCACGGAACTCTGGGACAAACTGATGGCTCTTGAGCTGCAACTCGTAGACCAGTTTGAGGTAGCTGTCTCCTTGTGATCATAACTTCATTTATTTAAAGCTAAGTTAGTCTTACAATGTAGACACATATTAGTGAAATAAAATTGGTATTTCACTATTTTGTTTGGTTCCTGGCTTACTATTATAGATAAAATGAGCTGCCATCTGTGCTAAACTTTGAATTTTGTTAAAATTCATACCCTTCATTCCAGAATATGAGTTGCGTTATATATGATACTTTCCCCAATTTCTATCATTTTTCTAATTTTATCAATGTATATGACACATTAGAATATAAGAGGCTGCTAAGGAAATGTTTAATTCTCTTTTATGTTTGGTTTAAGATCATAGTTGCCTGTTCAAAGTAAGGGCTCTTCATTATTATGTTAATTTTGTAATATAAGATGAAGGTAAAATTTTTTTTTGAAAAAAAAAATATATAACAGAAAATATGTTAAAATATTGCTTAATGTTATTGCTGCAAAAGATGATTCACATATTTTCATAATAATTGTTTCCCTTTCAATGGATGATTTTAGATAACAAATAATAAGTATCCCTTTTTATGCCCCCGGATCGAATGATCGGGGGTATATAAAATTGTTTTTGGCCTGTCATTCTGTATGCCATTCTGTCTCAAAACTTTCACCTTGGTCATAACCTTTGCAATAGCAACTTGATATTTGGCATGCATGTGTATCTCATGGAGCTGCACATTTGGAGTGGTGAAAGGTCAAGGTCATCCTTCAAGGTCAAATATATGGCTTCAAAGCAGCGCAATAGGGGGCATTGTGTTTCACAAACACAGCTCTTGTTTATAGCCTACACTATAATATAATCAGTGTCATGCAAAAATGTGTCTTATGCCATAAAGCTTTAGCTTGAATAGCTCAAGCCCAGCCTGAGCATCCTTGCAGTCTGTTCAGGATCACCCTTTCAGCTTATGAGAACATGGAACCTTGTGTTACTTTAGAGCTGATAGTTAGACTCTTGGCCAAAATGCGTAATTTCAAAGGTTTGTCTGAAGCTATGTTAGACACATATGACATAAGACCTATTTTTGCATGACTCAGCTGATATACAAAAGACATGTTTATTGTTCAGCCTTGTTGTTGAAATTGTTATGTACGTTTACAGCTGAACTATCAAAATGGTCAGTTGAACTAAAATATGTGTGTTTGCATTTACAATGCTGGGTTATGCTCATTTGCACTCTTCATAACAGAAATTGGTCTTATGATCTTCATTCAATGTTTTGGAGTAATACTGTAAGAGGTCTGCTGCTGGCCCATTTTAATGTCTGTGTATTAAAGGTATATTGATATTTCTTATTGCTCTATAGTTTGACTTCTTCTTTAACTTTATTTTAAAAATTAATTACATTAAATTTATTTTCACAAGGGTATTTAATTTAGTTAACATTTTCATTATTATCGTTTGATATATACATTTGTAACTAAATATTATTGGCCATCTGCAAATTTCAAATAATATGAAAAGCTTAGCTCTTAAAAGGTATTCTGGCCGTTGATGATTTCTTTTAAATTTAATATACAGTGTGCTTGAGTATGCTTGTTTATCTTAAATTAAGTAAGTTAAATATATAAATTATTGAATTAAAACGGGTTATACAAGTAAAACGTATGCTTTTTTTACAGGAAATCATCAAAGAATTTGAGCGCAACCTGCAAGACATGGGTTCAACCGTCATTGAGAATGTACAAGGATACCTGTCTCAGTGCCGTGACCTTGAAAACGCCCACCACGAACGCATGCTGGAGATTGCAATCATCACCCTGGAGAAAGTCGTCAAAAATGAACTGGACGATGAAATTTCAGATGATCTTCGGAATGTAAGTTCCAAAGATATTGATTGTTATATATACATAAAAAATAACAGTTTCATTTGTGTTGTCAGAATTGATTACAGTTTCCGTTTTGTTTATGTACTGTTTATCAGCTTGTTCAGAAATTTAATCAAATGTTCCCACACGCAAAAAAGATCAAACACCACTATTTTAACATAATTCACAAAACCAATCTAGTGTTTATGCAGCATAATTGCTATTTTAACATAATTCACACAAAAAATCGAGTGTTTATTCAGCATAATTGTATCATATCACAAACTGAAAACAAATTCTAATGCAATTATTTCCATTTTCAGCTGTTTGTAGACAAAGACACAATAATAAATGCAGTGACTTCATCCCACGATGTTCACCTGCTAAAAATAGATAACAAAGAGGATGATATTGTCACCAGAATCAACAACTGGATGAAAACCACGATAGAAAAGATCCATTACGAACAAGAAGTAAAACGAAACAGAGACCGTGTAGCAGAAATAAACAATTTAATTGATCACTTGAGAGACGAGATTGAAAACTTAGATGCGTTACAAGGGGCTGGATATTAAGACATGATGAAAATTGTGGTTTACTTAAAGTGAGCAAGTTGTTTCAAGCGCATTTTCTGGACTGAAATGTATGTATGGATATTGAAGGTTACAATTGTTTGGCATATTGATGACCTCAAAACAGTTCATCTTACTATTGCCGTTGTCTAGAACAATGGTGATCATTATCTTACTGCTCCGATTTCCCTCTGGCTGTGCATTAAAATTCTAAATTTCAGTGCAAAGGATTATTAACAAAATCGTCACAAGCTACTGCCAAATAATTTGTTACAGTTTGTTGCTTATTTGATATGAAATAAAACTTTGTTGTAAATTAAGTACCCATTCTTGGATTTTTCACCAGAATGTACAAGTATTGAATGACAGATGAATTGTATGTGTAATTTCTGGTACTAAGTTTACATATTTATATATATTCATCAAGTATTGTATGACTTGTACAGAATGTTTTCTACCTGTGATACTGTTAAAGTAAATAAATGGTACAAAATGAGTTGCATTTATCGGTTGACATCATTATACTTAAGGCACCTACAGTAATCAAATACTTAAATGTTATAAAAGCAATTGATATGTCATTATACATTCAAATTAAAATGATGTAATATGAACAGAGTATCTAAAAAAAATTCAGTCTGTGAAATGAAACTATCACTGTTTTAAAGAACAATTATTTTTCACAAATGTGTCCAATCTACCATTAGAGTCATGGATACCAGTTTGTTCTCAATAACAATAACATGTGTCCTGTTTTCTATTGATACCAAAACATATTAAGATTACAATGTCAATAACTATTATACGGGTCAAAAACGGAACAGGGATTTTGAAATTTGCTATTCTAATGTACTCTGTCTTCCCCTACTCTGGTATGAGTGATTGGTTGGCTCTCAACAAATAAATGTGTACCACCAATATGTTCCTTAAATAAAAGAAGTGAATAAGACCAAAGGGAAATTAATAGACTTGCTGAAACTAATTGAGCATGCAAAAATGGGTCTAAAGCCACATGCCAACAAAGAAGCTTCAGACCAGCCTGCTCTATCATGATCATGCAGTCTTGTCCTGAGCTAGCGTGTCTGCTATAGGGTCCCACAAGGTTTTGTGGTCTTAACAGCACACAGCGTAGCTTCACAGTAGTCTGCACAAATGCACAGCTGGTCCGGAGCTAAGCTGTCCAAATATGGTACAAGACGTATTTTTGTCTCTATGTGGCTCAAATAAATAGTGATAAAGATAGGTGATTAGCAATTTTACCTCTTCAAAATTGCACGGTTCAAGGTTTTTATATGTTTTTATTATACAACAGTAATAGAAAATCAAAAGACATAAGCTTCCGAGGCAGGCAACATTGATTTCTTCTTGATTTTGACAGTCTCATTTGACCAGTACACGAATAAGGCAGTTGCCGCCATACGTGACTGCAGATCGTACAAGTCTAAGTCGTGATACCACTCCACATTGCCCCAACGCTCGATCTGAAGTGCAAATAGGCATATTTAAATAAACATTTCTCCCCATTTGTCTTTGTATTTGTGTCAGTGGACAATGTTTGTTTAATGGAATAATTCCGTTTTTAACAGTATTTCAGAGCAGTTAATTCGCTATTTTGCTAAAAATCGCTATTTTTCTGGTTCAGCAGGTTTACCAGTACTAAGTGAACATTTTTATGCCAGTAACTGACAACTGCCTTACTTGAATCAGTGATAGGATGAGAATGGTCATAGAAATCTAAATAAATAAATAATCCCCTCACAAGTTATGTGGCTGAGTCAAACCCACAATCCTCAGATCTATAGTCCAGTGCTCTACCAACTGAGCATACCGACCTGATTTTATCAGTTGACAATTGATAATGTCATTTGGCAATGATTTTTTCAGCATACAAAGACATGAAATAGTTTCAATGTCATAATGGGGTCAGGCTATAAACTTGGAGACTTTTCTAACGTAACACTTTTCAAACTTAAATACCTCTGTAATGAGTTAAGATTTTGATTAAAAAAAAAATTAATGTGGTCATTTGACTACATTCTGAGCAAGCTCACGGTAAAATCATTCATCCGTGAAGATTGGACGCTTTAGCACCTGTGATATGTATAGTTTCGTCTTTTTGCACGTTGAAATGGTGAAACACAATATAATAACAAATTCATTTCAATTTTATCATTTAAGGTGGGTTTTTACACCAGGAAAACATAAAATTTATTTTTAACAAGAGATGTGTTTGTCAGAAATTTCAATGTATCATTTGGCAGGTTTAGAAATTATCTCCCTTTAAAAGCTTATTACTTCCCTTGGATTGTATTTTTTTTTACTTTTGACCTTGAAGGATGACCTTGACCTTTCACCACTCAAAATGTGCAGCTTCATGAGATACACATGCATGCCAAATATCAAGTTGCTATCTTCAATATTCAAAAAGTTATGACCAAACTTTAACGAAGGGTAGTTTTAGAAAATAAAAATACAATGATATTTGACCTTTGACCTTAAAGGATGACCTGACCTAGACTTTTCACCACTCAAAATGTGCAGCTCCTTGAGATACAAATGCATGCCAAATATAAACGTTGCTATCTTCAATATTGAAAAAGTTATCAAACTTTAACCAAGGTTAAAGTTTTGGGACAGAATGACAGGCCAAAAACAATATACCCCCGATCATTTGATCCGGGGGCATAAAAATGTATGGCTCATATGAATATTCAGAAGCGCAACTGCACATTTTGACAAATTGCATGCTACCCACCTCACATGATAAAGCGTTCAATCATCACAGATAAATGATGTTTTCGTTTGCTTGCATCGAATGAAGTCAAATGCTCACATCTACAATTTTGAATGAAAATCTTTACTTATTAGAGAAGTTTGAAAAGTGTTGCGTTAGAAAAGTCTCCAATACGCTTGCAGGTAACCTGCAATTTGCCAAAATGCGAGGTTGCGCTCTTAAATATTCATGTGAGCAATACATTAAACAAGAGGGCCATGATGGCCCTGAATCGCTCACCTGACTAACCAAATACAATCCCAACCCAGATTTCATCAAGATAAACATTCTGACCAAATTTCATAAAGATTGGATGAAAACTGTGACCTCTATAGTCTACACAAGGTTTTTCTAATATTTGACCTATTGACCTAGTTTTTGACCCCAGGCGACCCAAATACAATCCCAACCCAGATTTCACCAAGATAAACATTCTGATCAAATTTAATAAAGATTGGATCTAAACTTTGACCTCTATTGCCTACTCAAGGTTTTTCTATTATTTGACCTAGTGACCTAGTTTTTGACCCCAGATGACCCAAATACAATCCCAACCCAGATTTCTTCAAGACAAACATTCTGACCAAAGTTCATGAAGATTGGATGAAAACTGTGACCTCTAATGTCTACACAAGGGTTTTCTTTTATTTGACCTAGTGACCTAGTTTTTGACCCAAGATGACCCAAATACAATCCCAACCCAGATTTCATCAATATAAACATTCTGACCAAATTTCATAAAGATTGGATGAAAACTGGGACCTCTATTGTCTACACAAAGTTTTTCTATTATTTGACCTAGTTTTTGACCTTGTAAACTATTTTTTTACCTCAGATGATCAAAATACAATTCCAACCTGTTTCAAACAGATTGGATGAAAACTGCGACCTCTATTGTCTACATAAGGTTTTTCTATTATTTGACCTGGTTTTTGACCTAGTGACCTAGTTTTTGACCCCAGATGACCAAAATACAATCCCAACCCAGATTTCATCAAGATAAACATTCTGACCAAATTTTATAAAGATTGGATGAAAGCTGCGACCTCTATAGTCTACACAAGGTTTTTCAATTATTTGATCTAGTTTTTGACCTAGTGACCTTGTTATTGACCCGAGATGACCCAAATACAATCCCAACCCAGATTTCATCAAGATAAACATTCTGACCAAAATTCATAAAGATTGGATGAAAACTGTGACATCTACTGTCTACACAAGCAAATTGTTGATGGACGCACGCACGCACGCACATACGGACGCCGGATATCACACGGTCACATATGCTGACCATGTCAACTTCGTGACAGGTGAGCTAAAAAAACTAGTTTTGTTATTCTGATGTAAGAACCCACCTTAAATGATGAAATTGATATAAATTAAGAATAATTTTGTGTTTCACCATTTCCACATGCAAACTGATAAAACCATACATACCCCACGTGGTTAAGAGTCTGATCGCCAAAGATGAATGATTTAACCACGAGCTTGCTCAGAGTGTAGTCAAATGATCACATGTAATAAATTTAATCAAAATCTTAACTAATAACTGAGATATTCAAGTTTGTAAAGTGTTGCGTTAGAAAAGTCTTCAAGTGTATGGGAGTTTTGTCAGTTTTCCATGAAATTCTTCATGTATCAAAGTTTTGTTTATGACGTTTCATTTATTTATCTGAACAGCTTTGGACTGAATAAGTAAGTGAAAAATGCCCAATACAATTTAACAACTATACCTGTATTACCACATTCCTGTTTATTATAAATAGAATAAGTACACAACAAGCAAATTTGTTGAATTGATATCCCCCGCCAATATACTTCTGGACACAAATATTTCTGGACAGGTTGACAACGCCAACGTGCATCATCCTCTTATCCATTTATATTCTCATACCAAGTTTCAATGAAATCCGTCAAAGCACTTCCAAGATATGGCTCCAGACACACAAAAAAGCAAATTTCAAGATACAAAGGGCCATGACTCTGTTATTATCCAATGGTGTACAATACCATTTGGCGTGCATCATCCTCTTATCCATATATATACTCATACCAAGTTTAAATGAAATCCGCCAAAGCACTTCCAAGATATGGCTCCGGACACAAAAAAGCATTTTTTTAAGATACAAAGGGCCATAACTCCGTTATTAACAGATGGTGAAAAATGCCATTTGGCGTGCATCATCCTCTTATCCATATATATACTCATACCAAGTTTCAATGAAATCCGCCAAAGCACTTCCGAGATATGGCTCCTGACACAAAAGTGCCAGACGGACGGACAGACGGAAGGACGAACAACGCCAAAACAATATCCCTTTGCCGATGGCTGGGGATAATTAAACATTTAATAAATCCCAGCTATGTTTTTACTTTGTTTCTGATGTTGGTTCAAGATAGATGGTTGTTTTTCAAATAAAAGGTAGATGAAGATAATTTCACGTTCATGGTAAGGAAGCCATACAAAAAAATGCGTGTAAAAGCTTATAACTCAGATTTGTAGTCACCAGGACACATTTGTTCAAAATTTACTAAAATTTACCAAATTTTGAATTTTATAACACCTCATGTTCATGCACAAACTGCACTACATGTATGATGGCTAAATTCTGCATAACAGGTTACTGAGAATACTTTGAGCTGATTTTGAACACGATTGATGTCAACCAGGATTATCAAAGCAAGTTTAAAAAAAAACAAGATGTGTTTGTGAAACACTATGTCACAATATATTTGACCTTTGACCTTGAAGGATGACCTTGACCTTTCACCACTCAAAATGTCTTTACGTCCATAACCATTGGGCCTAGGGCTACCAAATTTGGTATGTAGTGACATCTAATAGTCCTCTACCAAGTTTGTTCAAATTATGCCCCTGGGGTCAAATTTGACCCTGCCCTGGGGGGTCAAAAAATCGAAAATTTGCTTATATAAGGCCTATTTTGTAAAAACTTAAAAAATCTTCTTGTCCATAACTGTATGGCATAGGGCTACCAAATTTGGTATGTAATGACATCTTATAGTCCTCTACCAAGTTTGTTCAAATTAAGCCTGGTACCTACATGCCAAATATGAAAGAGATCAGTAAAGTATTGAAGGCGCTATGATAAACGGTAACAAAACAGTATATATATGGGGAGCATAAAAATAGCCAAGGATCTCATTTAGTAAAAGGTAATGTGTTGCACCACTGTGTAAATTACATGGTTTACATAGATAAAAGGCCTCTAGGCCAACCTGAAAATCCTGCTCAAGTCTTGAGAGTTGAACACATCTTTCCACTGTCAGCATTCTGTCCATCAAGGCTAGAGTCAGCACCAGTGACTTGACAGTCTCCACTGCAAACGTGTACCCTACAACCAATAATGTTCAGGCTTAAAATGCATGTGCGTAAAGTGTAGTGTGCAGAGTCTAATCAGAGATGACAATTTCGGCCTTTAATGTATTTGTTTGCTTAAAGGAAGTGTCATCTTAGTGTGAATCCATTTTAAGCGGAAAGTGTTGTCCCTGATAAGCCTGTGGGGACTGCACCAGCTTATCTGGGACAATACTTTACCCACATGTCAAAAGGCCAGTTTTCAAAAGATGAAGCTCAAATATATACATTACTGTTCATATCTTTTGAGAAAAGATTTGTTAGCAAACATGTGGCATACAGGTAAAATGTGTCGTCATAAGAGTGATTTCAATACTTCAAAACTGACAAAAAGGACATCAGTTTTATCTATTAAATAGAGACGAGAATATGCAATTTGTGTCATGCCAGACTTTATAGACAGGCAGTAATGGCTGTGGACCATGCTCAATATCTTCCAAAAGAGACAAAGTTTATAACAGGAAAAAAATGTAAGTAAAAGTGTTTATTTTGGTATCTTAGGCTTTCCTGGAAATAATGCCAACAAGACCTGCATTTGTGAAATGCCCCCTTCTGCGCTTTGATGCCGCACGGCAGCTATTTTAGAGAAAATTGTTTTTTCTGGACCGGAACGAATATCACACTTTATCTGTAAGTCATGTAGGTAAACTCACATACCAAAAATCTGCTCAATATATGAAAGCTTTAAGTAAAAAAACTCTGAAAAAGTCCAAGGCCCATCACTTTGCAAAATATCAATTGACCGGAATGAAATTCACATTTCATCTGTAGGACTGCACAGCCATCTAAGTTTTGGAAGAAAAGAACACATTAACAATTCTATGCAGAAATATTATAAGCACAGATGCT
Source organism: Dreissena polymorpha (assembly GCF_020536995.1). Taxonomy (NCBI): domain Eukaryota; kingdom Metazoa; phylum Mollusca; class Bivalvia; order Myida; family Dreissenidae; genus Dreissena; species Dreissena polymorpha. The sequence goes on along the minus strand of NC_068356.1, from coordinate 120,848,647 downwards.
CAACACAGAAATTTTACCAAAACAATACCCAATCAAAATGTGACTGTTGATACTTTGTCAGTGTTGTGACCTACCAAACAATCACCACTCACTTTGTGACTGTAGGTACTTTATCAGTGTTGTCACCTACCGACTACCAAACAATCACCAGTCATTGTGACTTACCAACAATACCCAATCATTATGAGACTGTAGAAGACGTACCAAACAATGCCCAGTCACTATGAGACTGTAGATACTTTGTCAATGTTGCCACTGTTTCCATTTTGAGGTCCGGGGTGGATGCTAGGTCCTCAATTACTGGAACCTGTATACCATACCTAGTAGAAGATCACATAACAGTGTATAAAGCTTCTCACTTAGAGATGAAAAGAAGAAAAAAACATTTAACACTTTTTATCAAAAGAAAAAGGCCATATACATATTGCTGCTAAAAACCATGTTGACATACCTTTTCAGTTATAATCATTTTAACAATTCTGCCATTCTGTTTTGAAGATGAAACAACAAACGCATGAATATAAAACGATATAGGTTATGCAACTTGTCCTGCACAGTCCCCTTATGATAGTTAGCAAGTTTTCCAAGTCTGAAAGCAATAGCTATGATACTTTAGGAGTAAAATGTGCCAAAACACAAAACTTTACCAAAATGTTCAATTATCTAACGATAAAAGGGCCATTATTCTGTCAAAATGCTGATAAGTATCCAAAATATAAAATCAATATGTCAAAGGACATAGAAAATATTTGAGGTGGTACGCAAACTTTAACATAGATTTATAAATAATATGCATATTCTAAGTGAAAAAAGGGCCATAAAATGCTTGATACAGTTGTCTGCTCTTGTTTATAGATTGGGGTCATGTTGGAAAAGAAGTATGCAAAATATAAAAGCAATATGTCAAGGGACATAGGAAATATTTGAGGTGGTATGCAAACTTTAAAATTCCACCGCTCACGCACACGGGAACGGAAACGCAGGGGTGAGTAGGATAGCTCTACTATATATATTTCATATATAATAGTCGAGCTAACTACATGTTCTATACATATTTTATATATAATAGTCAAGCTAAAAAAATCCTGGCAAAAGAATAATTGCAAAAGACTGCCAATTATTTGTATTGACATAAAACACTAGTCAACTATAGTATGATATGGAAACATAATATCTTTAATTTGTGTACTGAATTTATTTTCTTTTGGCGACAGAAAAAAAGAAAAGCAAAAAAAAGGCATTCAAATAATTCTTTCTGAAGTTTATTTCCCAAAGGGATCCACAAGCAACTTCAGTTGGTACTCAACCGCCAATGAGTTAATGCTCAAACAAGCCGCTTTCTGAGAAAATGGGTCTAATGCATGTGCGTAAAGCATCGTCCCAGATTAGCCTGTGCAGAAGGCAAATGCTAATCAAAGACGATTTCTGCTTTTATTGTATTTTTTTGTTTAAAGGAAGTCTCTCCTTAGCCAAAATCCAGATTAGGCTGTAAGTGTCGTAACTGATTATCCTGTACAAGACTGCACGGGCTGTAAGTGTCGTAACTGATTATCCTGTACAAGACTGCACGGGCTAATCTTGGACGTCACTTTATGAACATAAACCCTGTGGTTTTTTTTCAGAGAGTGGCGCATATAATTCATGGCAGCCATCACTGGAATCTTACCTCTTCTCCACCATCTGAATCATGGGTCCCCAGTGCTCCTTACCTCTTCTCCACCATCTGAATCATGGGTCCCCAGTGCTCCTTACCTCTCCTCCACCATCTGAATCATGGGTCCCCAGTGCTCCTTACCTCTCCTCCACCATCTGAATCATGGGTCCCCAGTGCTCCTTACCTCTCCTCCACCATCTGAATCATGGGTCCCCAGTGCTCCTTACCTCTCCTCAACCATCTGAATCATGGGTCCCCAGTGCTCCTTACCTCTCCTCCACCATCTGAATCATGGGTCCCCAGTGCTCCTTACCTCTCCTCAACCATCTGAATCATGGGTCCCCAGTGCTCCTTACCTCTCCTCCAACATCTGAATCATGGGTCCCCAGTGCTCCTTACCTTTCCTCCACCATCTGAATCATGGGTTCCCAGTGCTCCTTACCTCTCCTCCACCATCTGAATCATGGGTCCCCAGTGCACCTTACCTCTCCTCCACCATCTGAATCATGGGTCCCCAGTGCTCCTTACCTCTCCTCCACCATCTGCATCATGGGTCCCCAGTGCTCCTAACCTCTCCTCCACCATCTGAATCATGGGTCCCCAGTGCTCCTTACCTCTCCTCCACCATCTGAATCATGGGTCCCCAGTGCGCTTACCTCTCCTCCACCATCTGAATCATGGGTCCCCAGTGCTCCTTACCTCTCCTCCACCATCTGAATCATGGGTCCCCAGTGCTCCTTACCTCTCCTCCACCATCTGAATCATGGGTCCCCAGTGCTCCTTACCTCTCCTCCACCATCTGAATCATGGGTCCCCAGTGCTCCTTACCTCTCCTCCACCATCTGAATCATGGGTCCCCAGTGCTCCTTACTTCTCCTCCACCATCTGAATCATGGGTCCCCAGTGCTCCTTACCTCTCCTCCACCATCTGAATCATGGGTCCCCAGTGCTCCTTACCTCTCCTCCACCATCTGAATCATGCGTCCCCAGTGCTCCTTACCTCTCCTCCACCATCTGAATCATGGGTCCCCAGTGCTCCTTCTGTAGCCTGTACAACTCTGGGGGCTCCTTGATGAAGAAACTGACAAAAGTAGGACAAAACTATAACATGACACATAATTGAGCAGTGTTCTTGACATCAAGGTTTAATCAATGTGGGAAAAGTACTGTCCCAGATTAACCAGTGCAATCCGCACAGTCAAATCAGAGATGGCACTTTGCACTTTTATGGAAAGTTTCAATTAATGGATGTCACTTCATAATCCAGTCTAGGTTCGAAGGGATGACATTTGGCCTATATATTACCCTAAGTTTTCCCAGACAGCGGTTCATATGCATATGTTAAACATACCACTCATAGTTTCATTTTTATAAATCAGAACTTGAAATTGGTGTTCATTTAAAAATAAACAACTCACAATTATTTCTCAAAATGTCAACATTTTCTGTGCATAATTACAATTATTTGGTTTCAAACAAACTTGAGTGATCAGGGCAATTTGCCAAATGAGCCAATAAGTGGAGGCCAAACATTTTGCTCAATAATATATTCTTTAAATGCAAATTAACTGCATTTAAGCAAACAAAATATTATCAATAATTAGCATTTTTTAGGTAGGGTGAGTTAAGATTCACAGTGACTAAGCTGGAATGTGATTTTAAAACACCTCAAAGAGGAAAACACATTCTCCTTACTAGATTCAGTAAAACCCTTCTTTTTAAACATAACTTTTTTAATATAAAGATCTAGAAAAGTCAAGAACTATTTGTAATGCTAATCTAAGCATTCAAAATGAGAAGAAATCACACGCTTGTTTGAGATCCAAAACTCTTAACATATAGCGAGCGAGGGCAGTTATCCCTGTCATCATCTCTTTTGGTACATGTATAAATAAAAAAAGTGATTACCAGCCATGAACTAAAAATCATTTGTTATACACATGTACCTGACTGTATCTGTCTCCAAGAAATGAAGGATACTGGATATTAATGTGTCTCTTGTCTTGTGCATGGGGTTGTCCAGAGCAGTATTACACAGTGACGTCTGTAACATAGGCAGCAATATTAAATAAAAATGACGGAAACATAGTACAATCCTTTTTAAACAAGAGCTGTCTTAACTCGACAATTGTTTCACTTTTAAAGTTTCATGTACATTGTCACCGGTAAAAAACACAGAGACCAATTTTAAGTTAAATATCTGTTGTACTGGAATTTATACAGAACACATATGTAAAACAAGGGCTGTTTGTAAAACATGCATGACCCACATATGCGCTGTCAGTTGTAGTGGAAGCCATTGTGTGAATACGTTTTTTTGTCACTATGACCTTGACCTTTGACCTAGTGACCTGAAAATCAATAGGGGTCATCTGCCAGTCATGATCAATGTACAAACATGTACCTATGAAGTTTCATGATCCTAGGCCTAATAATTCTTGAGTTATCATCAGGAAACCATTTTACTGTTTCAAGTCACTGTGACCTTGACCTTTGACCTAGTGACCTGAAAATTAATAGGGGTCATCTGCCAGTCATGATCAATGTACCTATGAAGTTTCATGATCCTAGGTGTAAGCATTCTTGAGTTATTATCCGGAAACCATTTTACTATTTAGAGTCACTGTGACCTTGACCTTTGACCTAGTGACCTGAAAATCAAAAGAGGTCATCTGCTAGTCATGATAAATGTTCCTATGAAGTTTCATGATCCTAGGCGTAAGCATTATTGAGTTATCATCCGTAAACCATTTTACTGTTTCCAGTCACTGTGACCTTGACCTTTGACCTAGTGACCTGAAAATCAATAGGGGTCATCTGCCAGTCATGATCAATGTACCTATGAAGTTTCATGATCCTAGGCGTAAGCATTCTTGAGTTATCCGGAAACCATTTTACTGTTTCTAGTCACTGTGACCTTGACCTTTGACCTAGTGACCTAAAAATCAATAGGGGTTATTTGCCAGTCATAATCAATGTACCTATGAAGTTTCATGATCCTAGGTGTAAGCATTCTTGAGTTATTATCCGGAAACCATTTTACTATTTCGAGTCACTGTGACCTTGACCTTTGACCTCGTGACCTGAAAATCAATAGGAGTCATCTGCCAGTCATCTGCCAGTCAGAATCAATGTACCTATGAAGTTTCATGATCCTAGGCCTAAGCGTTCTTGAGTTATCATCCGGAAACCATTTTACTATTTCGAGTCACTGTGACCTTGACCTTTGACCTAGTGACCTCAAAATCGATAGGGGTCATCTGCCAGTCATGATCAATGTACCTAGGAAGTTTCATGATCCTAGGCCTAAGCATTATCGAGTTATCATCCGGAAACCATCTGGTGGACGGACGGACCGACGGACGGACCGACCGACATGTGCAAAACAATATATCCCCTCTTCTTCGAAAGGGGGGCATAATTAAAGCTGAAAGTGTGGACATAAAAATAAGAAATGCGACCGTGTTAAGAAACTACATTTTTCATAATTTTACCATTTAATGTAGATAAATTAGATTAACTTAGCAAGCAATTTTGCATGTATGCTACATACATGCAAAATTACAGTTAAATACCTTCATCCAAACTTAAGTTATTGAGCAAAAACTATTTTTCTATTTTCAGCAAAAATGATCTTCACACAACTGGCTTAAATGCAATCACACCTAAGTCTGCATGAAAGCTACCTACAATCAAAATTACAGCACAATAAATTTCTCCAACCTATCAAGCAGAAACTCTTTGTATTTTTAATAACCTTGCCATTTGCACCCATCTGCACTCAATTTCAATCCCTCACTGGATCAGCCTGTAACCTACTATCATACAAAATTTCAGTACGATATGAATTATGATAAACTTTTAATAAATTTTTACCAACAGTGACCTTTACTCAAATTGCCCAAAATGAAAATGCATGATAAGTCTGCTTGCATGCAGTACAAAACATACAATAAAAGGCATAGTTCTACTTCATATGTTTAGTTTTATTTCAATATTTGTTTAACAAGATTCAACATTTAAGTAATCTAAAAAATAAACCGCAACTAGTTGAACCTTAGTAAATATAAAATAGAAATCACTTTTATTCTAAATTTTTTATATATTTTTACCCCAAAATCAAAAACACTGATTCTCCCAATTTTAGTAAAAACAATTTATTTCCTAATTTAAATGGTTCGGGCCCCATTGCTAAAATGGTGGAAAAATAAAACTGATAAAAAGATATGGATATGGAGTTGTTACATGCAAACATGAACATGAATTTTGAATAACAAAATGTGGCATAATTATGCTAACTTGCAAGTCAACGTTATTGGTTTGAGACATGGGTAAAGTCTTAGTTGAATACTTACAGTGGTTACAGAGATATGTACGAGTTGCATGCAAACCTGAACCAAAATGTCATTTTTCGAGCAATCCTTAACCTGACTTTTATAAGTACCATTACTAAAGGGGGCATAATCCTGCTAAAAATCTGTTATTGGTCTTGGTCAGTGAATTTTCATAAAGACCCTGTAAAGTTGAATTTCAATAGCTGTGGTGGCTATACATATGGAGTAGTTGCATGCAAATGTTAACCTGTAATTTATTTGTACAATTAAGGGCCTCACTATGCTAAATTACATGACAGACTAAAGAAATTTGGTCAGTGACTTCAAAGAATTAAACCAAAACAGTTGTGAATTTTCAAATAAATGCCTGTTGTAGAAACAATGGAATGGAGATATTGCACATTTACCAGAGCATTACGCAGAATATGAAGCCCACGCTGATGCGCACATTTGGGTAAGTAGTATAACTCTAACTATTTCGTGAATATTCAAGGCAAAAACAAAAGACCTTATTTTACTTTTTCTGCAAAAATAAGGACACCTGTACAGGAAATGATTAAAAGAACAACAACTAACTAATCTTAAAATACTGCTTGGCCAGGTATTACAAGTATCCAACCTGGAGAGGACAACATTTAGTGTGAAAACTAACATAATCCTGGTATTATTTATGTATAAAAAATACATAGCTTCAGAATTAATGTAACGGGTTTTGCCAAAATTGTATTGTATAGATATATTCCTTAAACGACAACTTTCAACTTTTTTATATATAATTTTACGCTCAACATAAACAAGTGTACTTGCATACAAAAACCTTTAAAATTTAATCAAACATAAATCATAATCTGATTATCAAAAACCTTTTGGACTTTCTACATGTAATTATATATAATATATAACATGAACATTTATTAAGAATTAATATTCAGATGCATAATGTGTTGCAGCTTTTTCCATGTAAATAAGAAACACAGAAGTTTTTTTACCAGATGCATATTGTGGCGATTTATAATTTTCTTCTGACTGTTCCATTCTGTTGCAACAGCAAGGGCCAGAGCCTCATTTGGAACACGGAACAAGTTTCCACATGGTGTGCGCAATTTTCGCTGGTCCAAATTCACTTCAAACCAACCTAAAATAACAATTACAAGTAACTTAATTCAAATTAAGTGCAAAACAATAAAATAGCAATCTGATAATTAAGAGCATTTTTTTTACGTATATTATTGTATTTCTAATTTACATTCAAGAAAGTTTATGTCTATTTCTATTGTTCAGTTATAAAAAGTTAATTTACATAAAGTAGTGATGGGTGCAGCTACCTTAATTGGTAGAGTTCTGAACAGTCCAGCCAGTGTTTGCTCGTTAAACTCATCAACATAATTTGAGTTGGATTGGTAACAAAATTACTTCTTATTTCTTCCTCTACCTCTGATTACAGTTGGGCATAAATACTGGCATAATATGACATAATGAGCAATTAGTATTACAGGTAAACTGCTCGGATCTGCTCAGCTTACACAGCCAATTGTGAGTAGGATTGATGCTCAATTGGTCATTATCTGCTAGGGTACTACTTAAAAGCCACCTGGTACACTTAAGTATAATACCATATACTCAGGGTACGGAAAATACACTTTAAGGCATCCGGACAATATTAGACTTTAGCCGAGTTTTATTCCAACCCAGAATCTGATGAGTGTGCTTGCGATCAGAAAGAGGAACAAAAGTGGAAACAAGAGCACCGCCTTGCGGGTGCAGACCGCTCATCTATTTTTCTTTAAAAGGTGAAGGGACCTATCTCAATTTCAATCACAATGGAGGGAGGGGTGGAGTGGAGGGGGGTGTATAGTGTGGGGGTGTGGTCATTTATTACATGATCTTCCAAAAATGCAAAAAAAAAAAAAATTGGGGGGGGGGAGAATTCTTGGGTGGGATGGTTGGACGGTATGTTTCAAAAAAAAAAATTTGTGTTTTAACCATGTGTTTAAAAAAAATCTTTTTTTTTCGGGTGGGGGGGGGGTATTGTGTTAGGGTTTGGTGGTCATTTATTAGATGATCTTTAAGAAAAAGAAAAAAATTCAGGGGGGATTCGGGGGGGATGGTTCGGATGGAGTCTTTTGTGGTTTGTTAGGTAAGAGTTGTTTTGTCAAAGTATCAATCAAATCTAATCATAAATAAAAAAGTTATGGCAATTTTAGCAAAATTTAATAATTTGACCTTGAGAGTCAAGGTCATTCAAAGGTCAAGGTAAAATTCAATTTGCCAGGTACAGTACCCTCATGATAGCATGAAAGGATTTGAAGTTTGAAAGCAATAGCCTTGATACGTTAGAAGTATAGTGGATCTAAACACAAAATTTAACCAAATATTCAAAGTTACTAAGTCAAAAAGGGCCATAATTCCGTAAAAATGACAACCAGAGTTATGCAACTTGTCCTTTACTGTCCCCTTATAATAGTTTGCAAGTGTTCCAAGTATGAAAGCAATATCTATGATACTTTAGGGGTAAAGTGGACCAAAACACAAAACTTAACCAAATTTTCAATTTTCTAAGTATAAAGGGCACATAATTCCATCAAAATGCCAGTAAGAGTTACATAACATTGCCTGCACAGTCCCCTTATGTTAGTTAGTAATAAGTGTTGCAAGTATGAAAGCAATAGCTTTGATACTTTAGGAATAAAAAGGACCTAAACATAAAACTTAACCAAATTTTCAATTTTCTAAGTATAAATAGGGCACATAATTCTGTCAAAATGCCAGTCAGAGTTACATTACTTTGCCTGCACAGTCCCCTTATGATAGTTAGTAAGTGTACCAAGTTTGAATGCAATAGCATTGATACTTTATGAGAAAAGTGGACCTAAACGCAAAACTTAACCGGACGCCAAGGTGATGACAATAGCTCTTTTTTTTTTCAAAAAATTGATGAGCTAAAAATGAGGGGTTCAATGTAAAAATTTCAGTTTTGCAACATTATGAAAACAAAATTCTCTTAAAACAAAACCTGCCTCAATATGCTTTTTTGAGTATGAGTTTTGATAATAGTGAGTGCCCGGGGTACTGTTAGGTAAAGTCGACAATGACCAATCACAGGGGCGGGTCCAGGATTTCTGGTTGGGGGGGGGGGGGGCAATTATTTAATGATTTGCTGGGGGTGCCTAATGGCCCCCTGGTGGGTGCAGGGCAAGCAAGGGCGTCCAAGGGGGCAAAGCCCCCCAGAAGCCCTATGATTTAAGTGATTTTGAAGGCTATGACAACCACTTCTCGAGCATGTCACGCCTTATGTACTGTCATCAAAGTACCTTCTTATAATGCCAGAAAAGTGCATAATTTAAACGTAATAGGGATGGATATAGCTAGAAGAAATGCTATAACGAATACAGCAGGGAGGGGGAGAGCATGAAAGCAATTTTATGCCTACAGCAAAGTTCGACTTGAAAAACCGGGCGACAGAGAGTCTAAAGTTAACACATTTAGCGATTGTCCGTGATTAGTGGGAAATGTTGTGTACGAAAAACACCCCCTGGATCCACCTATGAATCAAGCTTTACTGACCACAGTAAATTTATACAAGTACTGATACAAATGAAAAAGAAGCATATGTGTACTTTAGTATTAGCTTACCATCCGACTGTGTGATAGTTGCATTCTTGTAAAACTTCTTTAATTCTGAAACAAATATAATATAATAATATATATTAAACAATTTAAATATCCTTAAAAGCCTAACATATGCATTTACAATATGAAACGAAGGAAATTGAAACAAAGAAAAGAATGGCGTGTATTTCAAGTTAACAGGGTAGGGTGTACCAAAGACCTATACAATACATTATTTTAATTTTTATAGGTCTTTGGGTGTACACAGGGCGAGTTTGAACCTGTAATTGTCCGTTCTGACTGTAACACACTTAAGTTCCTCTGGTTCATTGACCAACGCAGGCAATCCTGCCGTGTATTCCTATTTGGGATTTAGGGAAGGTGCTCAAGGTGAAACACTCAACTGTCAACACATGCCCACACAAACATCTGATCTGAGATAACCAAACACAGGGTAATGGAGGTTTCGTCACAATGCAGTTTCGTCACACTGATATTATGAAGGAGGGCAGTGGAGGTTTCGTCACACTGATATATTGTATAGAATAAAATGATATTGCAATTGAATATGATGTTGTTAATAAATATATTGGGATATATGCTTCTTTATGTTATTTTTTAGCGTTATTGCGTGCATATTCTCCTTTTTTCTACCATAATATCAACTTTTTGTGTGCGCTTAATATATGAATAAAACACATATTTGTGGAGCACATGAAAACACGTCCACACCCTATCGACTACCAATCTAAGATTATGAGATATTTCAATTATTGATTACTTGATAGTGCAAACATATAAATTAGCGCATTGCAAACAATCAATTAGCGACACACGCCTTTAATTTGCAATTTAAGAAGTTGACTCAGGAAAACCATCAGAGAAAACTGCTAGAGTCATGATGTACCATTCATCTATGGAAGGCTCTGATGGGAATGTACGATGTTGTATTATTTTGATTTACAAAAATACAGTGATATGAAAATCAATCAATTTAGAAAAACAAAATAATGCAATTTCACACTATGATTCATAGTGTACAATTGCATTATTTTGTTTTTCTAAATTGCCCAATTTACATATTTGAATTATGTAGTTTCAATTAATATGACACTAGTTTAATTGTTACTTGTTAGAAACTATTTAGTTAGGTTGATGTTTTATAATGAATGGATCCAAGAGCAACAGTGAAAGGCTTCGTGTTCCACTGGAATTAACGTGTGTACAGGAAGGTGGTGAATGAGGGTCTCGCAACAGCTTATGCGGCAAAGGGCGATAAGTTCCTCTTCTTGAGGAAAGTCATGTCCTTGCCGTATCTGCCGAGCGAACACATCACCCCCTGCCTTCGAACAGATGATGCTACAGGCTGAAGAGGTACTAATATTTTTATAACTTACCTCATTATTATTTACTTAACACATGTGGTATTTACATGTATTATTCGCTTAATTACTTCAATGGTCTTCTATTGTTAATAACTTAATATATTATAAAAATACAATAATTAAACTGTAATGTACGCATATGTCATAAATTTTGCTTATTCCAGGTTGGCAGTCCTCTTCTGAATGTCGTCAATTACATTGAGCGCACCTGGATCCGGGGATCAATGTGGAAGCCGGAGAACTGGAGCGTCTATAGACAAACAGTTAGGACTAACAACGATGTTGAAGGTATGCTTTTATTCAAAGAACAATTTATGTTATTCTTTATTTTTCCATTTTACGTAACGTAATAAACAACATCGTTTACAGCATTTTTATTTCGCCTAACATAATAAACAACAGTGTTCACAAACTTTGCTCAATAAATAAACATTATTTCAGGGTGGCATCGAAGAATCAATACGCGGGCCGGGAGTGCTGATCTTGGATTCTACATGCTAGTCCCCCTTTCCCTTTTATATGTCAATATTTATGTTTGGTGTAATATTGTTTGCAAATAAATTTGTGTTGTGTAAAGGTAAGTATATTATTATACCGTTTATTGAGTAGAGTTGTATTTGATTATATCTTTATGTTTTATATGTAAATATTTATGTTTGGTGTAATATTGTTTGCAAATAAATTTGTCTTGTGTAAAGGTAAGTATATTATTATACCGTTTAGAAGAAAGGTGTCAATCAAAGGTGCTAAAGATTCCCGGTATTATTCACACCTATATATTACCATTGTGACGAACCCTCTACCCGTTTTCTACAGTAAATTCAGTGTGACGAAACTGCAGTGTGACGAAACCTCCGTAAACCGTGATACCCCAAACACACAGCTCTTTACATCTTAAACACTTGAACTGCTCTAATTTATTCCTTACTCTATTTAAACATAACAACGTGTTCTAAAGCGAAGGCTAAAACCATAGGACATCAAGAAAGCTAAGAACATGAGTCATGAGTACCCTAGCACAAGTTAAGAAGTAAAGGCAGGTAACAATTGAAAACAAGATGTAAAAGAAACTGAAGGCGCTTGAAAACCTCTAGTATTGAAGGATCTGTCATGTTTACAGCCATTTTTCAAACAGTTCCTGAACAAACGGATTGTGGTGCATCCAAAGTCAAATTTGGACAATTTTCTGGCCAAGGGCGCAGCCATGTTGGAAACCTGTAAATGTAAGAACAACTTTCATTGGATATCAGTCTTTTTATAACAATTTAATCCAATCAGATTGCATCTTACATTTCATGGTAGGAAAATTGACAACCGGTGTTTGTGTGGGTAGGTCTGCAGGAATAAGAAAACAGTGTATTTAATGTGCTAATATGCCTGTAAAAATAGATCCACCGCCCCCGGAAAACGCTAAACAGATCGGGGTCCCAACGTCCTTACTTTACAATGGATCCCGATTTCAGGGACATCAGAAAAGCAAAGGGACATGTTATGATGTTGAAGTTATACTTCAGGTAGGTTACATAACACTAACCTGCAAATACATTACGTGATGAGATTAATAATGATTAATGTAGTTGAGTAAAGTTTCAGAAGCACTTATGCTGCCATGATGTATGGGTTTTCTTTTATAGCAACTCTGTAGAGTGTCTGCCTTGGAATCGGGATGGCCCGGGTTCAATCTCCATCGTGGTCAGGAATTTTTCATCTTGGTTACATTTGCACCCAAGTTCCAACGTAAATATAAACCCACATATGGTTGTCTGTTTCTACAACATCCCACAGATGTCTTGGCAGAAGGACATTTGCTGAAGATGTTTAAATATGGAGGGACCTGTCACTGTATTCATTTAAGTTTATTATCAGAAGCACTTATACTTTGTGAGCTAGCTTATTACGTTATTTGAGTGTGTGTCTTGGAACTTGAAGGGCCAGGTTTCACTCTTAATTGTGGTCATGGGATTTTTCTTGCTGGGATACATATTGATTTGCTGTACACACTTTTTAATTTGCAAAATATTTATTAGATGTATACAGTGTTTTTTTTAAATGGCAATTTCGGGGCCAATATTCGGCCCCATTCCCCTCCAAAAATAGTATATATTTTCCCCCATTTTGTATTTTGTTTGGAAAAAATCCCCTCCAAAAGTAAAAAAAAATATATTTTTTTTTTTTTTTAGAAACAACTGCCTCGTGATAGATATATCTCAAATTCATTTTATAAACAACTAACAAGGTATATATCAATAATTAATATGATTTTTTATTATTATTAAGAGTTATATTAAATTAGGTTTTCCCAAATCAGTGGACTTCATTAATTAAATTTTTTTCCAAAATGGCCAAGAAAAGGCCTGATGTATCTATATTGTGTCAATATTTGTTGATAAAAACATTCCAATTTGGCCCATTTTATTGATAAAAAATGTTCACATTTGCCATTTTATTGATTAAAAAAAATCTCAATTAGACTCTAATTGGCTTGGAAAACTAATACTGTGCATGACGGCTGAATTGACTGAAACTAATGTTGAACAAATCATTGATATATATTTAAGAAAAAAACAGAGAAATTCAGCTGTGAATATTACATTCATACATGCATGTGTATTCATATAATAAATATCATTACATTTAAAAGAATGACTTCTTAATTTTCCCCTTTTCCTAAAAAATGACACGTTTTTCCCCTTTGGACGGGCCCCGCCACCATTCCCCTATAGGTGAAAAAAACACTGGTATGCTCTAGATCTAATTGAACTATTATTTTGATAATAATGTTTATAACAACACATTTAAAATTGATTATTAAGAATATTGTTGGCAGCCTACTTGTAACTTTGTGAGATAAATAAAGTCAGATAACAAACCCAATACTAAAATGTAGTATGTTTTATTTATATATTTGCAGCATGTGGACATGGACACATCTTACCTGTGCGGGTATCTGAAGATAAAAGGTTTGACTGATGAGTACCCCACCCTCACAACATTTTTTGATGGGGAGATCATCAGTAAAAAGTATCCTTTTCTCACACGCAAGTGGGATGCAGATGAGGAAGTGGACAAAAAGCACTGGGTAGTTATATACAAGTATAAGGCTTTGCTAGACTTTGCCACTTACAAGAAACAGTCCGTCTTTTGCTAAATGATGAATATTGGTTTCACCGTTATGATGTTTTCCAACAGATAACATAAGATTGCCATTAAAGATACAGTCATAACTGTAATAAGTATTGGTTTCTACATGCAATAATTTAGTAGCATTGTTTTATAAGTTTTTTTTTTAATAGCAATATTTCGCATTTTCAAATATAAGTGAAGATCTCGGATCACTAAAGGTACAGGGTGCAACTGAAAAATTTCATAAAATATTTGGAAATCATACTTGTAAAAATAATGTGGAACATATCATAGCTTCTCATTATTGTTGGATTAAGTACCAGTATTTGATTTTCTTGAAATGACTATGTTTAATATCTGGAAAGAAATAAGCGAACACATTCTTGTGATTACTTTCAGAAGGTAGACATGTGTTTGTTCTTTCAAGTTGTTTTGTATAATGGTCATTTATCAAAATGTGCGTTTAAGGATTCACTCCATGCATGCTTTAACTTATTTATTATGCCCCCCTTCAAAGAAGAGGGGGTATGTTGTTTTGCACGTCGGTCGGTCCGTATGTCCGTCCACCAGATGGTTTCCGGATTATATGTCAAGAACTCTTAGGCCTAGGATCATGAAACTTCATAGGTACATTGATCAAGCTGGCAGATGACCCCTATTGATTTTCAGGCCACTAGGTCAAAGGTCAAGGTCACGGTGACCTGAAATAGTAAAATTGTTTCCAGATGATAACTCGAGAACGCTTATGCCTAGGATCATGAAACTTCATAGGTACATTTATCATGACTGGCAGATGACCCCTATTGATTTTCAGGTCACTAGGTCAAAGGTCAAGGTCACCGTGCCAAAAAACGTATTCACACAATGACTGCCACTACAACTGACAGTCCATATGGGGGGCATGCATGTTTTACAAACAGCCCTTGTTTGTTATTTATTTTCAGGGGAAGTTCCTGTCGTTTTACCAGTTTAAAAACTTCAACAATGACTCCTTTGACTATGAAGATTTAAAAACTAAAGATTTTGTATTCATGAGGTGGAAGGTAAATATATACGATTGATAACCCATATTAATGTCTTTTGATCTTTTCAATTTTTGCCATTAAGTTGTTAACCTTGAGCAGGTTTATTTTACCTATAAGGTGACAAAGGCTTAGTGAATAAAGTGTTTACTTTGCCACCAGGATCATAGATGTTTGAACCCTTCCACTAGGGGAGCGTTCTTAAGATCTTTGCAAAAACAAGTACTGGTCCTTAAGTACAAGGCTTTTAATGCAATCAAGTTTAAACAAATAGTTTTAAACTAAGAAGATTCATTATTTCACTCTTCAGCTTTTATAATGTGGAATGTCAAATGTAGACACATTTATTATGGCATGATATGGACGCGTTTCATATGATGTTAGACCACACTTTTGTATTTGTGTTTAATCAATTAACTTAATAATTTGTAAGAAATTATGCTATACTTTTTTCTAGCATGAATTTATGCTTAACAATTTGTGCTTTAGGAGCATTTTCTGGTGCCAGATCACACTATAAAGGATATCAGTGGAGCTTCATTTGCTGGATTTTACTATATATGTTTCCAAAAGTCAACAGCAACCATAGAAGGCTACTATTACCATAGAAGTTCTGAATGGTAAGACAAGTATAAAGTACATTTTAAAGCTCAAACAATAACAATTTTTCCCATTTAAAATTTAATTGAAGCTAAATATCCAAAGTCACGGGTGTAGTGCCTATTATCAAAATATGATAAACAAGAGCTGCATTTGTAATACATGTACATAATGCCCCCTACTTTGCTTTGAAGCCAAACAGCAGCTATATGTATATCCCAATTAAAAACATCACAACTAAGTTATTGTCCATTGATATTTGACAAAGTTTTCTTGGACAAAAATTCAATGTCTACTGCATTTATGTACATGTATTTGCTTCACGCAATGTGAAATTTTGTCACCGATTTCAGACATATTCAAGGATTTATTCTTTAATCTTAAGATATCCGCACAAACTGCAAGAAAAACTGTCTTTTATGCACTCAAGTTTTTTTTTAAATGTATTTCAATAACTCGAGTTGTTGCAAAAATAACGTTCTTATGTGTGTTAATATTCTGTCTAGCCCATGTGTAAACCCCTGAAAATCCCATTGATACCACACCCTGTATATGCCATCCTACCAGGGGCATATAAACCCTGAACTACCTTTTCTGTTTCTTTTTTTAATCAGGCATAATGATGGAAAAGTACAAATTTGGGGTTTTAATTAACTTTTATTTACAAAGATTCATTTTGATGTCAAGGTGCTTTTACTGAAACTGTTGTGTGTTTTTTTTTTGGGGGGGGGGGGGGGGGGGGCTTATGTTACCTGATAGTCGCAGAATTTGTTGTGAAATAAGTAAGGAATACTTTATGCATGTTTTTTTTTGATTCCATGTTGGAATAAATGCTGATTTATTTCTTCAATATTTTGTTTTCTTCTACATATATTTTCAGTTCACTGTCTTCTATATTCCTTATTTGTAGGTACCAGTCACTGAATCTGACCCATGTTCCAGAGCACAGTATATCAGTGTATCAGTTCAGATGAGACGGCATCAGGCATCAAAAACTGTGATATATATCTTAGATTTGAGCCAAGCTACTAGCAGAGAAGGGTGTATTACATTCTTTAATTGTAGGCCTTTTTTCCTTGGCATTTTTGTTTTCTTAAAATTTGACACTGTAACACATCTTATTGCATGTGTATAGAGATAAATTCATTGTATTACCATAATGCTTTTGGGGTTTGTGCTTTTTTATGGGTTGGTTAGCACAGATATGTTTTTAAGTACCAAATCCCAATCTGGCATGCATTAGGGTCAAGCTTGAATAATGCCGAAAGCAAGGGCTGAGTTAAATTGAATGTGAAAGTGGTTAAAAGCATTACCAGTTTACCTGTGTTTTTGTTATTTGTTTAAGAGCATTTATCAATGACATGGTTTCTTAAAATGATGTGACTTTGTTGTGTTTCATTGTATCAGTCGGTAATTTTTACAATCGGTATATCATTTATAATGTTGGTTGTTTTTTTTTCTATGCATGTTTTGTATTTATAATTATATATTTGTTCAGTAAATTTCTTTGTATTCTTGACATCGTTGATATTGACTGAGATACTTTGCGACAAAGATATTAACATAAAAAAAACACATTACAAATGTATTCAGTGTTAAGTTTTGTGTTATACATTAATTTATCAAAGAAATGAGGTAGACTGCTTGTCTCACAATTATTAGATGAAGCTTATTTGCGAAATGCACATTTTCTTGGTATCATGTACTATGAAATTGGTCAGAATCAGAAAACCTGATAGATTGTCTATATTATTCAATTGTTAAACTGTCATTAGGAATGGGCTCAAGCTTTGCTGTATTAAGGTTTGTTCGGTGATTGACAGAATACATGAAAATAAAATGATGTAATTAAACTACACACAGTTACATACACCATCTTAACCCTTTGCATGCTGGGAAATTTGTCGTCAGCTAAAATGTTGTCTGCTGAATTTCTAAAATTAGCATTTTCTTCGATTCTTTTCAAAGAATACTATAAGAATAGCAAACAGTTTGGATCTTAATGAGACGCCACATTTTGTGGCGTCTCATCTGGATCCAAACTGTTTACAAAGGCCGTCAAAATTCGGTTCCAGCACTGAAAGAGTTAAAGTATACCATATAAATTTACACTTGCTGTAATATCTTTGATAATATAGTGTTTTGGTTGAGTATAAATTGATATTGATTAAGTAATCTTTTTTGTTAATTGCATCAGTTTTTTCATGTAATTAAGGCTTGTAAACATTGTGGTATCATTTAAAATTAAATATTAACAAAAGTAAGATAAATTTAACATGATATAAACAGTTCTGGTGTCACCATCAAGAGGGGCACCTGAGGCATATTATATATCTTTTACTGATACAAAAGAACACATGTGCATTTCATCATTTGGATTTATGACATTTGCAAAAATCATTTTTGTGATGGAATGTTTTTGGTTTGTTATTAAAATAAATTGAAAGTTATGTACCGGTACTATCTTTACAGTGACTGTGTTTGTCGTGTAAAAAAGAATAGCTGTTGAAATTAAATTATACACTTTCATTCTATGTTTATTGAACCATATTGATTCAGTAAAATTATTCACAACTTTCTCATAAATTACGTTATTTCATCATTAAGTGATTTGTATATTGTACCCAGAATTCCATGTTGATGTATCACGATGTATCTTAACAAAATGTTATAACATACATTATGTAAATTATTATCAATTATAAGAATATGTTTGTTATTACGAATATTAAATTTGTTATTTTTGTCAATTACCTTGTAATAGTGCGGTTTTAATTTTGAACAATTCACAATGTCACGTTGTTCAAACAATATCCTTCAATATATACCGGTAATTACATATATTTGAATATAAACAAATGAGAATGTAGTATTATTCACATGTCTTTACTCTCTGTTTTCCAACATTGTGTGTAAGGTAGAACGCATTTTCATGTTTTGACAGATGTTTGAAACGAAAATTGATCAAACTAAAACACTGAGGGGCGTAATGTTTTTATGCCCCCGGATCGAAAGATCGGGGGTATATTGTTTTTGGCCTGTCTGTCAGTCAGTCAGTCATTGAATGTGTATGTCCCAAAACTTTAACTTTGGTTAAAGTTTTGCAATAACTTTTGCAATATTAAAGATAGCAACTTGATATTTGGCATGCATGTGTATCTCATAAAGCTGCACATTTTGTGTGGTGAAAGGTCAATGTCAAGGTCATCCTTCAAGGTCAAATTTATGGCTTCAAAGCGGCGCAATAGGGGGCATTGTGTTTCTGACAAACACATCTCTTGTTTTTTTTTCAATATATGTTTTTGCTGTTCTGTTTTGTAGTTACCCCCATGGACAGGAAGGCTTTAGATGTACACTTGTTCTACTGTACCTACATATATCCCAAAGGTTGTGTTTTAAATTCCTCTTTTTAACTATGGGATGTATCTTGCTCAAACTTTCGCGGTTGAATGACCTTAAAGTGTAGATAACTTTAAAGGAAGGAATTTCGGCTCTGACGAATTTTGGTAGAATTATAGCCCTTTATATTTTCCTAAAACTTTGTGTTTTGAACTCCTCTGTAACTGTTGTTACTGGTTGGATCTCGTGCAAAATTCCAGAGTTCAATGACTTCCATGTGTAGATAACTGTAAAGAAAGCAATGTTTGTGGATACGAGTTTTGGAAGAATTATGGCACATTGGTTAAAAAATTGTTTGTATGACTTTACCGTAGGTTTCACGCGGTAAAACTTAATAACACGATACAGTGGGCGTTAAAACATCAAAGAAACGTCATTTCTAGTTATATAATTAGGTTAAAGTCTTCATGACAACGATTGTGCCTAATTGGCTTAATCTGTATTATAACCAAGCTGCCATCACACGTACATATGAAAAATGTCACGAAAGTCACTGATCACAGATACAAGATTTTAACAAAAATATATTCCCCAAACGTGGCGCAAATATATTCCCCAAACCACGTGGCGCAAACTTTAAATCACGCTTCCGCAAAAGACCGGACCGCGTCGGCCATATATATTGAGATGATGTAAATCTACTGAATATAACGTATGCTTAAGTGTGCCAAACTCCGTAAATGAGTTGGGTATACATGCGCATTGCACACGTGCTTTCGTTCTCTTTGCAGGGCCATGTTGTTTGTTTTCCCATTGCCGCTTCACTTCGATTGTTTAATGGAATTAAAGTCGACGATGGTTGGTAAGGTTGTAACGATCTCAAACGCGCCTTATTACGTATGGTTTATTTCAATAACCAACAATAACATAATACGAACAATTGTACGCTATTGTATTCAGTCATGATGGAACAATAGGCATAACACTATTTTTAATGTTGTTCATTCATGTCATTATCGAGACTTCCTTCGGACACGTGCATTGTTTGAAATGACAATAGCGTGCGGTACAGCTTTTTTGTAAACAATAATATAATCGGTTGTTAATTTATGCGGAATACACCGTTATTAATGCGCACGGAATTTCTTAAAATACTTCATGTTAATTCATCGTCAGACACGTCAGAATCTATGAAATTACCGTGGCTTTGTAACTTTTATGTAACAAATGTGTCAGAATTGTTTGAACCGAATATAATATGGTTGCATTAAGTACAAAAAAGTCTTACTCAGCATAAAATGACCGGCGTTATGCGAAAATGGGTATCGCTTTTCGCTATCAAATCACCCACGGTTTCGTTAGCGGACATGGTAGTTCAGGACAAGAGTGCTACGCTTTCGTTTGACGCGGTTCATAGAATGCTGAGTAAGAATTTTGTAATTCCATAATATAAATATTGTATACATAATGGTTGCTTATTTACTAAGAAATATTAAATAAACGTAAATTAATATATCTAGTAAATCGAAATTATTCAAAACAATGCGCATTAACACTCAAACATGTGTACGACAAATACCCGGTACAGTCGAAACCCGATGGCTCGAATTTACGGTTGGCACGACCTCTCATTTAAACATAAATTATAACAAAACATATTTGTTCGAAGAACGCGCGTCAAAATATTTTCCATTTTTATAGTACATGTATATTATGAGTTGATTCTTAAATGGTATCGTGTCAACGATAGTTTCGAAAAACGCCGTTGCAAACAATAGCATCGTCAGTTTATAGCTTATAGCTAGAGAGACCTTCCGAAAGCGTGAATTCATTCGCTCTCAAACTGTAAAATATTGCTCGGACAACTGTTTTTGACGCAATTTATTACGGCGTTTGTTAAAAATATTTATTTAAAAAAAGTCGATCGCATAAAATGTGTTCAATTGTATTATAATTAAATAAATGGAAATCATAGCCTATCGAATACAAGAAGAACGGCCTTCCAGACACTGGTCTCGCCTTAAGTTAAACGTGAAAAGGCCAATAATGGAAAATAACTTCTCTTAATTGATAACGACATAACTGAAAAAAGAAAACTTACACGGTAAAGCTAGAAACATACATTGGTCAAAAAGGCAGACCATTTCAAGGGATAGGTCTAATTAATAGCTGGGTTTTTTTCATTCATCTCGAAAATTGGTTTAGCTTTAGTTTTAAATGAATTCGTTCAAATAAGTCAATACAGTGTTAAGAAATATTCATTCGGGTCCATTGGCGGTCTATTTCCCCAGCATTTCATTAGCTAATGATAAACGTCAAATTTGCGCTAGAGAACTCGCCGTAAACATATATTAAAATTTGGATCATAACGGCCAAACATCAAGCACAGAAACGAAAAATTCGTGAAAACCCATGTTAATTAAAAAAGGAAATAACGTCTTTATATATAATTGAAGCGGGAGAACATGACAAAGTGTGCATGTCCATCTCAAAGTTTTATCAAATTCAGATCACCAGTGTCGGAGGTTGTCTGGAGTTGGCACAAAATATTACTCAAAGGGCAATATTTTACTGAAAAATCTTTTTTTTATCGGAACTACCGGGTACGTGACAACACGCGCCATTCTACCAAATAATCCCGCTTCATATAAAGTTTCACCTATTTCGGATCATAGTGTCCGAGATGTCACACAGAAACAAAATAATATTCAAATGGCATTTAGTCGCTTAAAATACATGATGGCGGAATAACCTGACAATATTCTCATATTCACCATATAGGGATACTGCTCATGAAGATTCACCAACTTCGAATCATAATGTCCTGATATCTCTAGCGCGGAAACTTAAACAAATCATTAGAAAAGTCATTATTAATCAACGAGCAATAAACTCAATGAAAAAGTGGGGTTTCTCTTCAGTTGACACATACATGCAATAAACTGAAGGTCTTAAGCATACCTGGGCAAAAAAACAACATGGTGAGCTCTTCCGATGGGTGGCTCTCCGTAATCGTGGGTTTTGCGGTGCCTTTGTCAACGGTTTGCTACTAATGATGTCTACTACATCGCGGCAGATTTTCACGAAACTTCCCTGGAATGACCTTTGGATGACCCTCTTTCGAAATTGCGCTGCATATACGTAATCAGAGCTAAATAATATTTAAAAAGTTTAAACTTGAAAATTCTCTGAAACCGCAATGCTCAGAGTTTAACTGTTCTGTAAGTAACATCGTGTATAAAATGGTCCTCTACACGTTTGTTTGAAAAATGTTCCGATGGTAAAAACTGGCTACGCCCCTGGGGTAAAATGAATTATTAAGACTTATATAGCAAAATAATTGTATTGTCCTTATATCTATATAGTATATTTGTAAAAAACACATCTCTTTTGAAGTTTGAAGGCTCAGATGTGTAATATTCGGCTGGTAATAACATATCTTGGTCCTCTACCAAGTAAGTTAAAATCATCCACCTAGGGTCATAATTGCCCTCGCGGTAACTTTTTTCCCTGATATGTATAAACTCGCACAGAACTGCAACGCGCAAAGTAATGTTATTTGACATGTTAAATTGTCTTACAAAGATTGCTCAAATCATTACTCTGGTGTCAAAATTGACTCTGCCAAGGGGTGGGTGAAACTCTTTGGTGTTACTTGTTGTCATTAATGTTATTAGTAATTTTAATAATCTCGTCTGAAACCGCAACTCTAAGAGGTTTGATATTTGATACATACATCATACGTAATAATCTGATGGCCATTTATCTAGTTTGTTCAAAGTATGCCACTGAGGTCAAC
This sequence comes from Dreissena polymorpha, assembly GCF_020536995.1. Classification (NCBI taxonomy): domain Eukaryota; kingdom Metazoa; phylum Mollusca; class Bivalvia; order Myida; family Dreissenidae; genus Dreissena; species Dreissena polymorpha. The sequence continues at coordinate 120,825,782 of NC_068356.1, read as the reverse complement.
ATTGGCCATGACATGGAGGTATCCCGTTTCCCGTACATGAACATAGTAAAACTTAAAAAATAACCATCGTTTAAGCTATAAAGTTGAAACCCTAGATATGTGTTATTAAGCAACATGAAGTGGTCCTGTAAACATTAAACAAAACAAGAGCACCGCATAACGGGTGCCAACGCCCGGATGCGGGTGCAGTTTTTAATAAATGAAAGCTTGTCAGAATATTTTTTTAGAGGTCACTGTGACCTTGACCTTTGACCCAGTGACCCCAAAATGGGTGTGGCGTGTAGAACTCCTCAAGGTGCATCTACATATGAAGTTTCAAAGTTGTAGGTGGAAGCACTTTCATTTTAGAGCCAATGTTCAAAAGGTTAACAAAATGTAAAGGTTTTAGCACGAAGCCGGAAGACGAGCTGGCTATGACAATACCTCGAGTTTTCTCCGAAAACAGCCGAGCTAATAATATGGGATTAAACTGGCTACACGCAAAGGTACATATGGTTTATATAGACTTGAATATAATGACTGTAAAAGTACTGTATTGAGAGGTTTTGTTTTGGTACAAAACATTATAGAGCGTTCTTCTACCAAATCTGAATGATTAACGTTTCTGGGCCATAATGGTCCTTCTTGCGATGAATGTTCACGTTTGTAATTATAGGTCCAAGTTCTTTGAGCATGACAGTGGGCTATCAATGAGCCTTTATGTAACTCATAAACTCGACCTTTATCGTATTACAAATATAACGCGAATAACCATTCAATGAGATACAGTAGCCAAATCATTAAAATAGTTGAGTTACCAAGCTAGAGGGTCGACATATCGTTCTTATTAATAACGAATCAACTATTAAGAACTGATCAACAGCGCGTGCCTCCGATAAGAACCATTGGTACAGAACGTTAAGCACTTTATCTCATTAGTCGTGCGTTGATATGTACCATCTTACAATAGCGTTTAAGGCAGTACTTGCCCGAACATCCACCAATTGAAAAGGACATGTGTTGAATGCAGTGATTTTACTTAATGACTGTTTCTTTTAAAGTGATATTCGTAAAATTTGCTATGTGTTTTCATGTATGGCTTAGGATATTAGATGTATGCAGAATATATAAAGAATTATTATCAAATGTATTTTGCTTCATTTCCAAGGCTTTTAATGCAATCAAGTTTAAACAAATAGTTTTAAACTAAGAAGATTCATTATTTCACTCTTCAGCTTTTATAATGTGGAATGTCAAATGTAGACACATTTATTATGGCATGATATGGACGCGTTTCATATGATGTTAGACCACACTTTTGTATTTGTGTTAAATCAATTAACTTAATAATTTGTAAGAAATTATGCTATACTTTTTTCTAGCATGAATTTATGCTTAACAATTTGTGCTTTAGGAGCATTTTCTGGTGCCAGATCACACTATAAAGGATATCAGTGGAGCTTCATTTGCTGGATTTTACTATATATGTTTCCAAAAGTCAACAGCAACCATAGAAGGCTACTATTACCATAGAAGTTCTGAATGGTAAGACCAGTATAAAGTACATTTTAAAGCTCAAACAATAACAATTTTTCCCATTTAAAATTTAATTGAAGCTAAATATCCAAAGTCACGGGTGTAGTGCCTATTATCAAAATATGATAAACAAGAGCTGCATTTGTGATACATGTACACAATGCCCCCTACTTTGCTTTGAAGCCAAACAGCAGCTATATGTATATCCCAATTAAAAACATCACAACTAAGTTATTGTCCATTGATATTTGACAAAGTTTTCTTGGACAAAAATTCAATGTCTACTGCATTTATGTACATGTATTTTCTTCACGCAATGTGACATTTTGTCACCGATTTCAGACATATTCAAGGATTTATTCTTTAATCTTAAGATATCCGCACAAACTGCAAGAAAAACTGTCTTTTATGCACTCAAGTTTTTTTTAAATGTATTTCAATAACTCGAGTTGTTGCAAAAATAACGTTCTTATATGTGTTAATATTCTGTCTAGCCCATGTGTAAACCCCTGAAAATCCCATTGATACCACACCCTGTATATGCCATCCTACCAGGGGCATATAAACTCTGAACTACCTTTTCTGTTTCTTTTTTTAATCAGGCATAATGATGGAAAAGTACAAATTTGGGGTTTTAATTAACTTTTATTTACAAAGATTCATTTTGATGTCAAGGTGCTTTTACTGAAACTGTTGTGTGTTTTTTTTTTTTTGGGGGGGGGGGGGGGCTTATGTTACCTGATAGTCGCAGAATTTGTTGTGAAATAAGTTAGGAATACTTTATGCATGTTTTTTTTTGGATTCCATGTTGGAATAAATGCTGATTTATTTCTTCAATATTTTGTTTTCTTCTACATATATTTTCAGCTCACTGTCTTCTATATTCCTTATTTGTAGGTACCAGTCACTGAATCTGACCCATGTTCCAGAGCACAGTATATCAGTGTATCAGTTCAGATGAGACGGCATCAGGCATCAAAAACTGTGATATATATCTTACATTTGAGCCAAGCTGCTAGCAGAGAAGGGTGTATTACATTCTTTAATTGTAGGCCTTTTTTCCTTGGCATTTTTGTTTTCTTAAAATTTGACACTGTAACACATCTTATTGCATGTGTATAGAGATAAATTCATTGTATAACCATAATGCTTTTTGGGTTTGTGCTTTTTTATGGGTTGGTTAGCACAGATATGTTTTTAAGTACCAAATCCCAATCTGGCATGCATTAGGGTCAAGCTTGAATAATGCCGAAAGCAAGGGCTGAGTTAAATTGAATGTGAAAGTGGTTAAAAGCATTACCAGTTTACCTGTGTTTTTGTTATTTGTTTAAGAGCATTTATCAATGACATGGTTTCTTAAAATGATGTGACTTTGTTGTGTTTCATTGTATCAGTCGGTAATTTTTACAATCGGTATATCATTTATAATGTTGGTTGTTTTTTTTTCTATGCATGTTTTGTATTTATAATTATATATTTGTTCAGTAAATTTCTTTGTATTCTTGACATCGTTGATATTGACTAAGATACTTTGCGACAAAGATATTAACATAAAAAAAACACATTACAAATGTATTCAGTGTTAAGTTTTGTGTTATACATTAATTTATCAAAGAAATGAGGTAGACTGCTTGTCTCACAATTATTAGATGAAGCTTATTTGCGAAATGCACATTTTCTTGGTATCATGTACTATGAAATTGGTCAGAATCAGAAAACCTGATAGATTGTCTATATTATTCAATTGTTAAACTGTCATTAGGAATGGGCTCAAGCTTTGCTGTATTAAGGTTTGTTCGTTGATTGACAGAATACATGAAAATAAAATGATGTAATTAAACTACACACAGTTACATACACCATCTTAACCCTTTGCATGCTGGGAAATTTGTCGTCAGCTAAAATGTTGTCTGCTGAATTTCTAAAATTAGCATTTTCTTCGATTCTTTTCAAAGAATACTATAAGAATAGCAAACAGTTTGGATCTTAATGAGACGCCACATTTTGTGGCGTCTCATCTGGATCCAAACTGTTTACAAAGGCCGTCAAAATTCGGTTCCAGCACTGAAAGAGTTAAAGTATACCATATAAATTTACACTTGCTGTAATATCTTTGATAATATAGTGTTTTGGTTGAGTATAAATTGATATTGATTAAGTAATCTTTTTTGTTAATTGCATCAGTTTTTTCATGTAATTAAGGCTTGTAAACATTGTGGTATCATTTAAAATTAAATATTAACAAAAGTAAGATAAATTTAACATGATATAAACAGTTCTGGTGTCACCATCAAGAGGGGCACCTGAGGCATATTATATATCTTTTACTGATACAAAAGAACACATGTGCATTTCATCATTTGGATTTATGACATTTGCAAAAATCATTTTTGTGATGGAATGTTTTTGGTTTGTTATTAAAATAAATTGAAAGTTATGTACCGGTACTATCTTTACAGTGACTGTGTTTGTCGTGTAAAAAAGAATAGCTGTTGAAATTAAATTATACACTTTCATTCTATGTTTATTGAACCATATTGATTCAGTAAAATTATTCACAACTTTCTCATAAATTACGTTATTTCATCATTAAGTGATTTGTATATTGTACCCAGAATTCCATGTTGATGTATCACGATGTATCTTAACAAAATGTTATAACATACATTATGTAAATTATTATCAATTATAAGAATATGTTTGTTATTACGAATATTAAATTTGTTATTTTTGTCAATTACCTTGTAATAGTGCGGTTTTAATTTTGAACAATTCACAATGTCACGTTGTTCAAACAATATCCTTCAATATATACCGGTAATTACATATATTTGAATATAAACAAATGAGAATGTAGTATTATTCACATGTCTTTACTCTCTGTTTTCCAACATTGTGTGTAAGGTAGAACGCATTTTCATGTTTTGACAGATGTTTGAAACGAAAATTGATCAAACTAAAACACTGAGGGGCGTAATGTTTTTATGCCCCCGGATCGAAAGATCGGGGGTATATTGTTTTTGGCCTGTCTGTCAGTCAGTCAGTCATTGAATGTGTATGTCCCAAAACTTTAACTTTGGTTAAAGTTTTGCAATAACTTTTGCAATATTAAAGATAGCAACTTGATATTTGGCATGCATGTGTATCTCATAAAGCTGCACATTTTGTGTGGTGAAAGGTCAATGTCAAGGTCATCCTTCAAGGTCAAATTTATGGCTTCAAAGCGGCGCAATAGGGGGCATTGTGTTTCTGACAAACACATCTCTTGTTTTTTTTTCAATATATGTTTTTGCTGTTCTGTTTTGTAGTTACCCCCATGGACAGGAAGGCTTTAGATGTACACTTGTTCTACTGTACCTACATATATCCCAAAGGTTGTGTTTTAAATTCCTCTTTTTAACTATGGGATGTATCTTGCTCAAACTTTCGCGGTTGAATGACCTTAAAGTGTAGATAACTTTAAAGGAAGGAATTTCGGCTCTGACGAATTTTGGTAGAATTATAGCCCTTTATATTTTCCTAAAACTTTGTGTTTTGAACTCCTCTGTAACTGTTGTTACTGGTTGGATCTCGTGCAAAATTCCAGAGTTCAATGACTTCCATGTGTAGATAACTGTAAAGAAAGCAATGTTTGTTGATACGAGTTTTGGAAGAATTATGGCACATTGGTTAAAAAATTGTTTGTATGACTTTACCGTAGGTTTCACGCGGTAAAACTTAATAACACGATACAGTGGGCGTTAAAACATCAAAGAAACGTCATTTCTAGTTATATAATTAGGTTAAAGTCTTCATGACAACGATTGTGCCTAATTGGCTTAATCTGTATTATAACCAAGCTGCCATCACACGTACATATGAAAAATGTCACGAAAGTCACTGATCACAGATACAAGATTTTAACAAAAATATATTCCCCAAACGTGGCGCAAATATATTCCCCAAACCACGTGGCGCAAACTTTAAATCACGCTTCCGCAAAAGACCGGACCGCGTCGGCCATATATATTGAGATGATGTAAATCTACTGAATATAACGTATGCTTAAGTGTGCCAAACTCCGTAAATGAGTTGGGTATACATGCGCATTGCACACGTGCTTTCGTTCTCTTTGCAGGGCCATGTTGTTTGTTTTCCCATTGCCGCTTCACTTCGATTGTTTAATGGAATTAAAGTCGACGATGGTTGGTAAGGTTGTAACGATCTCAAACGCGCCTTATTACGTATGGTTTATTTCAATAACCAACAATAACATAATACGAACAATTGTACGCTATTGTATTCAGTCATGATGGAACAATAGGCATAACACTATTTTTAATGTTGTTCATTCATGTCATTATCGAGACTTCCTTCGGACACGTGCATTGTTTGAAATGACAATAGCGTGCGGTACAGCTTTTTTGTAAACAATAATATAATCGGTTGTTAATTTATGCGGAATACACCGTTATTAATGCGCACGGAATTTCTTAAAATACTTCATGTTAATTCATCGTCAGACACGTCAGAATCTATGAAATGACCGTGGCTTTGTAACTTTTATGTAACAAATGTGTCAGAATTGTTTGAACCGAATATAATATGGTTGCATTAAGTACAAAAAAGTCTTACTCAGCATAAAATGACCGGCGTTATGCGAAAATGGGTATCGCTTTTCGCTATCAAATCACCCACGGTTTCGTTAGCGGACATGGTAGTTCAGGACAAGAGTGCTACGCTTTCGTTTGACGCGGTTCATAGAATGCTGAGTAAGAATTGTGTAATTCCATAATATAAATATTGTATACATAATGGTTGCTTATTTACTAAGAAATATTAAATAAACGTAAATTAATATATCTAGTAAATCGAAATTATTCAAAACAATGCGCATTAACACTCAAACATGTGTACGACAAATACCCGGTACAGTCGAAACCCGATGGCTCGAATTTACGGTTGGCACGACCTCTCATTTAAACATAAATTATAACAAAACATATTTGTTCGAAGAACGCGCGTCAAAATATTTTCCATTTTTATAGTACATGTATATTATGAGTTGATTCTTAAATGGTATCGTGTCAACGATAGTTTCGAAAAACGCCGTTGCAAACAATAGCATCGTCAGTTTATAGCTTATAGCTAGAGAGACCTTCCGAAAGCGTGAATTCATTCGCTCTCAAACTGTAAAATATTGCTCGGACAACTGTTTTTGACGCAATTTATTACGGCGTTTGTTAAAAATATTTATTTAAAAAAAGTCGATCGCATAAAATGTGTTCAATTGTATTATAATTAAATAAATGGAAATCATAGCCTATCGAATACAAGAAGAACGGCCTTCCAGACACTGGTCTCGCCTTAAGTTAAACGTGAAAAGGCCAATAATGGAAAATAACTTCTCTTAATTGATAACGACATAACTGAAAAAAGAAAACTTACACGGTAAAGCTAGAAACATACATTGGTCAAAAAGGCAGACCATTTCAAGGGATAGGTCTAATTAATAGCTGGGTTTTTTTCATTCATCTCGAAAATTGGTTTAGCTTTAGTTTTAAATGAATTCGTTCAAATAAGTCAATACAGTGTTAAGAAATATTCATTCGGGTCCATTGGCGGTCTATTTCCCCAGCATTTCATTAGCTAATGATAAACGTCAAATTTGCGCTAGAGAACTCGCCGTAAACATATATTAAAATTTGGAACATAACGGCCAAACATCAAGCACAGAAACGAAAAATTCGTGAAAACCCATGTTAATTAAAAAAGGAAATAACGTCTTTATATATAATTGAAGCGGGAGAACATGACAAAGTGTGCATGTCCATCTCAAAGTTTTATCAAATTCAGATCACCAGTGTCGGAGGTTGTCTGGAGTTGGCACAAAATATTACTCAAAGGGCAATATTTTACTGAAAAATCTTTTTTTTTATCGGAACTACCGGGTACGTGACAACACGCGCCATTCTACCAAATAATCCCGCTTCATATAAAGTTTCACCTATTTCGGATCATAGTGTCCGAGATGTCACACAGAAACAAAATAATATTCAAATGGCATTTAGTCGCTTAAAATACATGATGGCGGAATAACCTGACAATATTCTCATATTCACCATATAGGGATACTGCTCATGAAGATTCACCAACTTCGAATCATAATGTCCTGATATCTCTAGCGCGGAAACTTAAACAAATCATTAGAAAAGTCATTATTAATCAACGAGCAATAAACTCAATGAAAAAGTGGGGTTTCTCTTCAGTTGACACATACATGCAATAAACTGAAGGTCTTAAGCATACCTGGGCAAAAAAACAACATGGTGAGCTCTTCCGATGGGTGGCTCTCCGTAATCGTGGGTTTTGCGGTGCCTTTGTCAACGGTTTGCTACTAATGATGTCTACTACATCGCGGCAGATTTTCACGAAACTTCCCTGGAATGACCTTTGGATGACCCTCTTTCGAAATTGCGCTGCATATACGTAATCAGAGCTAAATAATATTTAAAAAGTTTAAACTTGAAAATTCTCTGAAACCGCAATGCTCAGAGCTTAACTGTTCTGTAAGTAACATCGTGTATAAAAATGGTCCTCTACACGTTTGTTTGAAAAATGTTCCGATGGTAAAAACTGGCTACGCCCCTGGGGTAAAATGAATTATTAAGACTTATATAGCAAAATAATTGTATTGTCCTTATATCTATATAGTATATTTGTAAAAAACACATCTCTTTTGAAGTTTGAAGGCTCAGATGTGTAATATTCGGCTGGTAATAACATATCTTGGTCCTCTACCAAGTAAGTTAAAATCATCCACCTAGGGTCATAATTGCCCTCGCGGTAACTTTTTTCCCTGATATGTATAAACTCGCACAGAACTGCAAAGCGCAAAGTAATGTTATTTGACATGTTAAATTGTCTTACAAAGATTGCTCAAATCATTACTCTGGTGTCAAAATTGACTCTGCCAAGGGGTGGGTGAAACTCTTTGGTGTTACTTGTTGTCATTAATGTTATTAGTAATTTTAATAATCTCGTCTGAAACCGCAACTCTAAGAGGTTTGATATTTGATACATACATCATACGTAATAATCTGATGGCCATTTATCTAGTTTGTTCAAAGTATGCCACTGAGGTCAACATTGGCCATGACATGGAGGTATCCCGTTTCCCGTACATGAACATAGTAAAACTTAAAAAATAACCATCGTTTAAGCTATAAAGTTGAAACCCTAGATATGTGTTATTAAGCAACATGAAGTGGTCCTGTAAACATTAAACAAAACAAGAGCACCGCATAACGGGTGCCAACGCCCGGATGCGGGTGCAGTTTTTAATAAATGAAAGCTTGTCAGAATATTTTTTTAGAGGTCACTGTGACCTTGACCTTTGACCCAGTGACCCCAAAATGGGTGTGGCGTGTAGAACTCCTCAAGGTGCATCTACATATGAAGTTTCAAAGTTGTAGGTGGAAGCACTTTCATTTTAGAGCCAATGTTCAAAAGGTTAACAAAATGTAAAGGTTTTAGCACGAAGCCGGAAGACGAGCTGGCTATGACAATACCTCGAGTTTTCTCCGAAAACAGCCGAGCTAATAATATGGGATTAAACTGGCTACACGCAAAGGTACATATGGTTTATATAGACTTGAATATAATGACTGTAAAAGTACTGTATTGAGAGGTTTTGTTTTGGTACAAAACATTATAGAGCGTTCTTCTACCAAATCTGAATGATTAACGTTTCTGGGCCATAATGGTCCTTCTTGCGATGAATGTTCACGTTTGTAATTATAGGTCCAAGTTCTTTGAGCATGACAGTGGGCTATCAATGAGCCTTTTATGTAACTCATAAACTCGACCTTTATCGTATTACAAATATAACGCGAATAACCATTCAATGAGATACAGTAGCCAAATCATTAAAATAGTTGAGTTACCAAGCTAGAGGGTCGACATATCGTTCTTATTAATAACGAATCAACTATTAAGAACTGATCAACAGCGCGTGCCTCCGATAAGAACCATTGGTACAGAACGTTAAGCACTTTATCTCATTAGTCGTGCGTTGGTATGTACCATCTTACAATAGCGTTTAAGGCAGTACTTGCCCGAACATCCACCAATTGAAAAGGACATGTGTTGAATGCAGTGATTTTACTTAATGACTGTTTCTTTTAAAGTGATATTCGTAAAATTTGCTATGTGTTTTCATGTATGGCTTAGGATATTAGATGTATGCAGAATATATAAAGAATTATTATCAAATGTATTTTGCTTCATTTCCTTCAGCCATAAATTGACACTGAATACTGTATTAAATGATTTATCATACCACTAAATTGGTATCTGACGGATATAAAGGTGCCTTATATTTTGTTAAACAAGTCAAAATGGTTTATATTAGTCATGATTGGATGTAGGTCAAATAACTCAGAATCAACTACAAAGTCATCATTTTTTGGCAATATAAAATCAGTTTAAAAACAAAACAAAAGTAATACCAAGATTTAAGGCACAACAAGCAACAACAAAATACATAAAAGAACAACATATTTTACAACTATTAGACCAGTTTTATTATTTACACGCCACACGTCATACAACGTACCGGTATTAATTCCCACATAACATGCAGAGTCGCCGCGAGTATACTTCATTAATGACATTATCTCTTTTATAAAATATGGACGTAGCGGTATGATTACAGACGATGATACACAGTATATGATGAAACAATTGACGCATTATTGTAAGTATACGTTTAAATTATTGTTGCCGAAAACTTATAAATAATTCAGGATGTAGCGGGGCATAGTATGCTCTTGTGAACAATATAATGTCATCATCGTATATTGTTTTTAACATTATATGACTTTACTAGTCATAGTCCCGCATCTATCATGCAAAATGTGACATAATTAAATACTACAGCATGATCGTCTTAATACATTGTTTGTATCGCACGTGGTAGTGTCACTATTCTCTGAGTCTATGCTTTGGTTTTTATCACGCGATCTGTTATGACTTGTTGCTTTTTCGGCGTAAGCTGCATAAGCCAGCTTTTCACCTTAGCCTGACCTTTGTAAGTGTCCAATAAAATTCCAATAAAATTTCCCGCGGCTAGGTACGAATGAATACACTTCATTTATTCCATTGGCTGATTTGAGTTTACCACCAGAACATTGGAAACATGTCCGCGTCTTTGTAACACTGTTTTACTGTATGAAAGAATTTTATCTCGAATGAAAAGGCTTAATAGATAGAACAGTTTTACACTCAATTCTCGACATCAATACAGTTTGTGCGTACACCTTTTATTTTCAGAGTATTACCAGCGCAAGAGCGTTTATACTTAAAAGGCTATGTTCTCATATTTAGTACTTACTTCCTTATTCCTGTCAACATGTTAACATGTAAAAGTATAAAGAGCAATGGAAGCGAGGCCTCACTTTAAAGCATTGCATTTCAACCCGCGAGGTATATCGGGTCAATTCGCGGACATTCAGAGTTTATATACAGGTCATCACCGGAGTTGGCGGCCAGTAAAATAATCGTTATATAATAAAGACGCTATCCGTGAACTAGGTGACCTGGAATTTTCTTTAGACCAGAAATATGTTAAATGAAGATATTCAGCAATATAATTATGGTATGTAAATAATAGATTCTTAATGTGTTTTCAACAATACGATGATAAATATTATTGTTGATAAATTTAACAATAATTATTCGTCCATATTGCCTAATGTACTAAAGTGATATTATGAGCATGTAACAGTTTATAGGTGTCTATCACAACCGTTGATTATTTTTGATGTTTCTACTTCATATACACTTATATTAATTAATGCAGCATCATCATACTAAAACAATATACCAGAAAGAGAAAAATAATGCATTTGAATATCAACCGTACTTTCGTTTGACAACTGATCATGCGTTTACGAGTTGAACCTAAATTTAGTTTTAGTGCAGATTTGTTCATACGACACAAAGACACGAAATTGTTTTACGGCTCATTTCAGCTTACAGGACTGGGTGGGTCACGTAAGAATATCGAATATAAAATATATTTTTATAAACAACTGGTAGCAAGGTGAGTTGCAGATAATTAATCAGTAACCACATTTTAACTAACTATTTTGACTTGTTAATTCTTTTCAGCTCAATTCAACAGTGCAAAATGCCCATAATAATATCATGCATTAGCATGATGATAATTGATACTGTTAATAATCGAATCAAATAGCAATGCCCGACAAACCACTAAAACAGGTTTGTTCGAAGAACGCGCCTATAAATACGGATACTTCTCGTGTGGCCGGTTGACTCATATGTTTAAATTTCACTTCCATTCTTCTTTTGGTTTTCTGTTTTGTATCTATAGGTTTATGACCAGCAATATGTTATAATGTAAAATAAGCCGCGAAAACTCCCCGTAACATCCCGTACTGCGTGTGATGCAGCTAAGAACTCCACAGAAAAAGACATTCGCTATACTTGATCTCATTCATTAAACTATTTACGCCGTGTATCTTTTTTAAAGATATTTCTTGTTATAGGTAAAGTAAATCAGGGAAATTCTTAAAACGCAGAAAGAAGAGAACATGTTCTGCTTTGCTCAGTTTATGCTGTGTTTTTTACACATCGGAAAATTCCATTTATTCACTCGGGCTGAATAGCTGGAAATTCGCGCACATTGTTTCGTCACGCCAAATAACAATTCTGCAGTAAAGTAAACTGACTGGTCAAAAGTTCTGGCGAGTGCAGTCGTATTTTTTTTCGGTATACTCAATGTATCTACTAAGTAAGACACACGTGGTAGTGAGTTGCGATGTGAACTAGTTCTACGGTATCATATTGGAAGGCAGCCTAGATAAAACTTATGTTTTTCCACCTACACTGTTCGCATGTCGTTTTATGAGCGCTACACTACAACAGAACCGCTACCTGTTTATTTCTCTGCAGAGTCGGGCGGATTTTAGCCTGCTTTTCGGAAAATTTTCACGGCTGTACCACTCTCTCGTCTGCTCGTGAGAAATTTCTCATCTGCAATACATCGTTATTTTGAAGTGTTTCGGATTATAATCAAAAACTGTGAATGAAAGTGTGTATTTGAGAAAAAATACACATCTTAATTGTTTTAAGACGGTACTTAGAGATCGTGCATTTGTTATTTCGGGATATACAATATTGCGTTGAGCTCTAGTTAATCTTTACGAGCACGGACAATGTCTGATCAAGATGAAGTGGTGTCCGTCCGTCTGCGGAGAAACACGACGAGCACCCCTTGGGGATTTCGAATGCAGGGGGGTCACGAATATGGGTCAGCTCTCTTCATCCAAACGGTAAAGTAGTGAGGATTATACATTAAATTCTAATTGCGCGTACCCTAGCTGTTATACATGTACGTACATTTCTTATACGCATGTATTGCATTGCAATACGAAATGGCTTCGTATCGCAGTTTTTATTAGGAATATTAAAAATGGGCATTTTTTTCTGGAATTATTGCAATTTTTAGTCAAAGTCATAAAAGTCAATAAAAAATGGGTTATGTAAAGCTGTATTATACCGCCACTGCTTTCCATGCTAGTATAATAAGGTTTACATACGTGTTATAAATTCGTTTAATTTTTTTACAGTTTGTATCAAAGAATATCAAAAATTTGTTAGCCAGACTGTCGATTTTCGTTATAGAAGCTTACAACGTGTAGATGTCCGATTTATCGACATGTTTATGTATATTTGTGTACGACTTGATCTATTCATCATTATGTAAAGAATTCAATATATTGTATTTCGCACCATTACAATATCTGTCTTGCAAATTGATTTGTTAAAAAAGACCCACGTAATCAATTAGGTAATCTTATTTATAAGACGCGCAAAGAATGTAGAGATACTTTTTATATGGGCTAAATTCTTTGGCTCCAAATATTACCAATATAAAAAGTAGCTTAATATTTGAGATCGTCAACAAGTTGGACTAGCAATTAGGCTATTTAAAGTGGCATGTAAAACCATGTATGCAAAGTGCGTAATTAATTGAAGTCTTGACACGAAGAGGCACGCGCCGATTTGTCCTTATTATTTGACCTATTTTAATGACAGAAACTGTTGTTCTCAAACGTGGTTGCATTTATCAATGTCGCTTTCAGCCCCGCCCTTATTACTGACAAGTTACAGCCACTGGGATACTTACTTAATTGAACAACACGTGTTTTTATCAAACATTTAAGATACGAAATTAAAGTTTGACTTGGTATCTATGTAAAACTATTAAATAACTTATTTGTTTGGGTGAACATAAAATAAAAACTGTCGCCAAATATTGTACATGGAATTAACCCATTTATGACTAGCGTCTAGAAAAAAGGCCTTGTCAAACAGCGTAGACCCAGATGAGACGCCGCATGATGCGGCGTCTCATCAGGGTCTTCGCTGTTTGCTTAAAGGAATTTCTGTAAGAAATATTCTAAATATAGAAATAAATATACTAGACATCCCTAGTTTTGGAAATAAATTGATCCAATTTAGAAGGATGGGAGAGTCCACAAGGCATAAATGGGTTAAATCACTTATTTGTTTGGGTGAACATAAAATAAAAACTGTCGCCGAATATTGTACCTGGAATTAAATGCCTTGTTCATGTTTTTGAGGACTGCACATCAGGGATGATACATTACGAATAGGCATTAAGTCCAGCTTTTGCAGAGCGCGGACCATTAAAGATCATCTTATATTACGCCGCAAAATGATGACTCGTAATGAAAAAATGTCCAGTCCTTAAAATGGCTTCCAAGTTAAGGTAGTTAGATGTTGATCGGCAGTCTTGGCGCAAGAATAATTTTTAGGAAACAATGCTCCGGGCACACAGAACTTAAACTGTTATATAAACTATACATGAATTCATGAACGCTACTCGAGCATTTAACATGTTGGAGATATATATGCAGTATTCAACTTAAAAAATCACCGACATTGAAGATTTATGATAAATGTTTATCGTATTGCTTTCACGTAGTACAAAATACATTTGCTGTATATTATACCGATTTGCATAATGATTATGCTATAGGCAATGAATTACTTGTGCACAAATGAATACAATCTACGTTTTCTGATCTGAGTTTTATTTAAGAGTCGTGAAAGTAAAAAACAACATCTGTCTATATAATTATAAAGTAATATATTTCTTATTTATGTATAAATATGCCATTTATGAAATACAATATGTACATACTGTAAGGATCACTTTCACGATGACATAATATGAATGTCTTTCTATTCTGGTGAAGTTATATCATGTTGAAGACTTAATTCACTCAATTTATTCATAAGCAATATAAATGTATTGCATGAATTCGCTTCGAAATCAGATTTAGGGTCAGTCTCCACAGGGACCTTTGTTTGTATGGGTCCCTTGTCTCCAATAGTGGTGCAATTCTGCATTATATGTCAGCGGTCAACTCAAAATTGGTTTGAATCGTCGAAGATTGTGTTGCGTTTGATTTTGCTGTCCCTCAGGTGACCATAGCAGACAGTTGAAAAAATAGCTAAATTATTAAGTACTTTAAGTGTTTTTCTGTTTTAGGTGTCAAAACGTAAAAGCAATGGGTCATTATTGGTACAGTTTGCTATATTTGGAGTTCAATTTCCAATAAATTAGATTAAGTCAATATTACTTAATATAAATATAAAATTTACAGTTGTATCGAATGTGTATATGGTTAGATAACTCTTTATATAATCAATGAATATTCATCTTCAAAATAATTTTTAATTGCAAGAATAATATATATCCGGTTTGGAACCAGCCCCTAAAGAAATTGGTGTCGTTGTTGCCAGTCCATGCAAATACAGGGTCATTATGACAGTATGTATGAATAAAACTCCTATTACACAACTCATGAGACTATTCCAGAAAGCGTTGTACTCAGTTTTTATGTGTGCCCTGATCCGTTGTTGTGTAAATGACTCTGTTTTATATATAACATAAGGGTATATATATATTGAACGGTTCCAAATTAGTTTAATTATTCATAAATGTTATTTATGTTGATCCTATCTTTACCTGTGACATATAAATTGTCTCGGATAAAGTCAACATTCATGTTAAATCTCACTCATGTTCATTGTTTTCAATATTTCACAGTATAGCCAAATGTTTCAGGAAGGACCTTGACCATCGTGTACAACCATGAGGTAATGTGTTTCCTTAATGGGTGAGACGTTTCGTTATGCTTTGACATTATTTGCTGCTTCGCCACTCTCTGCTTTGGTATAAGTAGCAGCCACCACATGCCTCGCAATATATCCGGATAGAGCAGTGGTTGGCGCACGCGCTTTTCAAATATGTGATTTTGGTTCAATCCCCGCTCCTGGTGCTTGTGAGTTGGTTGGCGGTCAGCATTCTGGACAGGTGGGATTTCCTCCGGGTATAACGGCTTCCCCTCACCACAAGGACACTACAAAAGATAATTCTTATCAGTAAAAAATAGCAAGACATTGCAGCTGCATTTCAAAATAAGTCCCAACTTTGTTGAGTTTAGAAAGTAATTAGGTAAGAAAGCTGGGATCCGGGTCCTCGCATAATGCAGCCTCGGGCATTGAAGTACTTTCAAAAACTCCAAAATATGCACACTCACGCAATCTATCGTCTATCACTATGCTTTACCAGTAAGTTTTGCAACGGCTCGCCAAGCAACGCATTTGTGAACGGTGGCAGTACTCGAAACATTCAAGCCTCATCGCTTTCATTTCAGACTCTTACTTTATCTAAATAACCACTCAAAGAATATCGTAATGGTCATACTTTTTAATCAACAAAGAAGTCTCTTTGTCATCGGTAGAATATTTGAAAAATCTGTGTGGGGAGCTTTCATTACAAATACATTAACATTTACCCCGCGTTCATTTGTATATTACCAAACTATTCATCTACGAATACGTCATTATCGTCAAGTAACAGTATTACTATGGCCCGAGTCGTTAAAGGCACTTGGGATGTATAATTATAACCCGCATGAGCTCAGTAATGGATTAGTCCACTGTTTCATTACAAAACATTTAAAGTGATGAAAACACTGAGTCTTTTGTCTAGCCTTTCTATCGGAATGCTAATGATCGTCCAATGATGAAATGGTAAATAGTTTTGTGAATCGTTACTATTCGCTCATGTTGCACTTTGTGGGTATGCACTCTTAGTGATTTAATGTCAGATACAGTCTGAGTGATTTATTTGGCATACAGCCAGATTGAGTTAAAGGGCATACAATCTGAGTAGTTTTAAGAGCATACAGTGAGTCTGGTTGAGTGAATGGGCAGACAATCTGAGTAATTTCATGGGCATAAAGTCTGAGTGATTTAATGGAAATACAGCATGATGATTCAATGGGCATACACTTAGCGTGATTTAGTGGGCATACAACATGAGTGATTAAATGGGAATACAATCTGAGTGATTTAATGGGCATACAGACTGAGTGATTCGATGGCCGTACAATCTGAGTAATTTAATTGAATACAGTCTGAGTGATATCATGGGCATACAGTCTGAATGATTTACATACAGTCTGAGTGATTGGATTTAATGGGCATATATTCTTAGTGATTTAATAGGCATGTACTCTGAGTGATTTAATGGGCATATATTCTGAGTGATTTAAAGGGCATACATTCTGAGTGCTTGAATGGGCATTCAGTCTGAATTATTTAATAGGAATACAGTCTGAGTGATTTAATGGATTGACAGTCTGAGTGATGTGATGTTTATACAGTCTGCGTGATTTAATGGGCCCATTTTTGCATGAAGCAAGTCATTTATGTTTCAATATACGACAATGCAGAACGACCGCCGAATGTAAGCTATTTATTATCGTTAAAATATATAATTCAATACAGAGAAACCAATGAAAATAGACTGGACAATATTAGTAAATATAAGTCAATACAGAGAACTCCTTAACTCAGGTTATGGTTTAATATAAGTAAGTACAGAACAACACCTGGATGTAGTCTAGCCAATAAAAAATCAATACAGGTAAATATATAACAATTTGTGAATTTTGGATAGCCATTAATGGTTGAATATAAGTCAATATAGAACAGCTATCTAAACATAATCATAGTAGATTAAGCCCATAATGCAGGTTAGCAATGAATGGTTTAATATACTAGTTAGTCATTACAGATAACCATTGAATGTAGGGTAGCCATTAATTGTTTAATAAAAGTAAAAACTTAACGATCCTTAAAGGTAGGCTAGCCATTCAAGGTTTAATATTAGTCAATACTTAGCAAGCATTAAAGGAAGGCTAACCATTCATGTTTAATATAAGTCAATAATTAGCAAGCGGCAAAGGTAAGCTAACCATTCATGTTTTATATAATTCAACACTTAAACAGCCTTAATGGTAGGCTAGCCATTCATGTTTATAGGTAAATTCTTAAAAGCCTTATAGGTAGGCTAGCCATTTATATTTAATATAAGTCAATACTTAGCGAGCCATTAAGGTAAACTAACATTCATGTTTAACATAAGTAAATACTTAGCAAGCCCAAAAGGTAGGCTAGCCATTGATATTTAATATAAGTCAATACAAAGCAAGCCTTAAAGGTAGGCTAGCCATTCATGTTTAATATAAGCCAATACTTAACAAGCCTTAAAGGTAGGTTGATCATTCATGTTTAATATAAGTCAATACTTTGCAAGCCGTATAGGTAGGCTAGCCATTCATGTTAAATATAAGTCAATACTTAACAAGCGGCAAAGGTAAGCTAACTATTCATGTTTAATATAATTCAACACTCAAACAGCCTTAATTGTAGGCTAGCCATTCATGTTTATAAGTAAGTTCTTAAAAGCCTTAATGGTAGGCTAGTCATTCATGTTTATAAGTAAATTCTTAAAAGCTATATAGGTAGGCTAGCCGTTCATCTTTAATATAAGCCAATATTTAACAAGCCTTATAGGTAGGCTAGCCATTCATGTTTAATATAAGCCAATACTTAACAAGCCGTAAAGGTAGGCTAGCCATTCATGTTTAATATAAGCCAATACTTAACAAGCCGTAAAGGTAGGCTAGCCATTCATAATAAATATAAGTCAATACTTAAACAGCCTTAAAGGTATGCTAGCCATTCATGTTAAATATAAGGAAATACCTAACATGCCTTAAAGGTAGGCTGTTCATTCGTGTTTAATATAAGTCAATACTTAGCGAGCCATTAAGGTGGGCTAACCTTTCAGTGTTAATTTAAGTCAATACTTAACAAACCTTAAAGGTAGGCTAGTGTTCCATGTTAAATATAGGCCAATACTTAACAAGCCGTAAAGGTAGGCTAGCCATTCATGTTGCCGTGGTGTAATGGATATGGTGCCCGCCTAGCGACCGGGAGGTCACGGGTTCGATCCCCGCTGTGGGAGCGTTCTTTCGATCTCCCATATAGACACCAAGTACTGGTTCTAGGCCCAGGAAACGGACTCGAGAGCATTTCAAATAAGTAGGAATTACTTTCTATGCAATCGAGCTAAAATAAATAGGTTTAAACTAAACTAAACTAAAACTGTTAAATATAAGTCAATACTTAACGAGCCATTAAGGTGGGCTAACCATTCAGTGTTAATATAAGTCAATACTTAACAAACCTTAAAGGCAGGCTGGCATTGATGGCTATTGCTATTAAAATTATTCCAACTACCCGCAATTCAATTAGCCTTTGTTTGGTGAACTGTCGATATAAAATGTAAAACCGTATGGGCATCATACTATTTACTCTATAAATTTACCGTGGGCGGTTATTAAAATCTTCCTTATTACATTTTTTTAAGATCCCCCACGATCCATCCATGTTTAACTCCTTTCATGCACATGCCATGGTGTAAAATCTGGGAATGGTAATTAATATCAACAAAATACGAAATAATTTTTAGAAATAACATCAATTACTGAAATATGAGAATTCAAATCCAGGGTAATGTTACACTATCCATACTGATTTACGAATACCATTAAAGTAAGATTGTTAACATTTATCTTCTTTAGACATATTTAGTTTTAACACTGACACTTTCGGGACTTAAATTACCGAAATTCGTCCGATTTTCATTGTGTTGTGTACTAGATTCGCACATAATTTCCATTCAGAGCGTGCTATTAACGTTATTCTCGACAGGGATTATGCTGTTCTCATTGAGTAGATTTTCATTTAGCGATAGACATCCATTAAACGAAAAAGAAATTCCATTAAAAGCGGAAAATAACGACCCTGGTTACACGGGCTAATATAGGACACTTAACGCACGTGCATTAAGCCCGGTTTTCCTGAGCGCGGTTCCTTTGAGTCGCGTTCTGAGAAAACTTGGCATAACGCATGTGCGTAAAGTGCCGTCCCAAATTAGCCAGTGCAATCCGCACAAGCTAATCAGGGACAACACTTTCCGCTTTTATGACATTTTTCGTTTAAATGAAGTCACTTTTTAGCATAAATCCAATTTAGGTTGAAAGTGTCGTTCCTGATTAGCCTGTGCAGTCCCGTTCCTGGTCCGCACAGGCTAATATGGGACTACACTTTACGCACGGGCATACAGCCAGGTTTTCCAGAGCGCGGTTCCTTTGTTTATATCGGAATTTCGGTAAACAACCAAAACTGCCACAACCAACACAATACAAATAACCACATTCATCAATTAATAAGCACAACATCAAGCCATCTGAAACATTATCGATATTAAAATCTGGGAAACATAACTCTATTGATACTATTCGTGCAAATACATATATACATACACGAACCCATTTCACATTCTATCACGTACGTGAGTAATGCAATATGGACACTTTAAATGAGGCCATCTGTGTGTCCCGAGATTGGCATTGTTGTATAATATGAACATTTTAATACACTGTTAACCATGAGAGTTATTTAATTTCTGAACAACATTGCCTTTAGTCGGTAAGCTGGAGGTAAATGTTGAGTTATCGCGCGATGAAGCCCCGTGGACCGAGTCCACAGGAGCAAAGGTACGACCTGTTATGGCAAGGCGGCCATTCCTCCGTCAGCGTCTGAACAGCCATGCCGAAATTGCATCTTACGAAGAAATATGGGTTCGCATTTATTATTTTTATCAGATATTACAATGTCTAAAAGCGATAAATGTTATATTCTATATGACCTATTAAATACAACCGTAAATAAAATAGCACGTCCATGTGTATGTGTACTAACTATATTCCAGTAAATGGTTCTCACGCATATTATATTTAGCTGGCCACACATATATTGAATAACACATAAATGATGGTTGTTATTGGTAGATCTTTCAACTGACTTGGTGAACAGTATTTACCCTGTAAGACTGTAATATGGGTACATGAGGTAGTGGCTATCATATCAGTGCTGATATCTGGGCTTTGGGCTATAAAATAAGGATAGTATCGGGGATAGGGGACGTAATATCAAGTTTCCATGGAGACTTGAAGACCCATGGAATCTCATGGTAATGATCAGTGATCAAGATGATTGATCGCTTATCGAATAACACAAAACCTGAAGTACAGGAATCGATGTTATGATATCCAATGTATGATACATTAAATATGCGGCCGATTCCGTATCGGTAAATATTATTATTTTTTGCGATCCATATAACATTAAAATGTAGGTCGAGAAATGGTTCAACCTTTCTTCTTTTTATATAACGGACCAAATGTCAGCCCAACCCAACCAACACTCACTCACTCACTCGACTACTCACTCACTCACTCACTCACTCGACTACTCACTCACTCACTCACTCGACTACTCACTCACATGACTACTCACTCATTCACTCGACTACTCTCTCACTCACTCACTCACTTACACGACTACTCAATCACTCACTCACTCACTCACTTACTCGACTACTCACGCACTAGCTCTCACTTACTCGACTACTCACTCATTCGACAAATAAATCATTAATTTATGCAATCAATCAAACGACTGATAACCAACAACGCTTTACTCACAAAGTCACGAACACCGTTACTTGAATATACGACTCACTAAACGAATAAATGAATTTGGCAGCCTTCCTTGTACCATATAAAGGCGTTTTCATTGTAGGTGAGCCCAAAGAGCCTGTCTGCGCGCCAGGGTTTGCGGGTGGGAGACAGGCTGCTGGCGATAGGTCCATCCGAGGCGCACAACATGTCCCACGACCAGGCCAAAATGGAGATCATACGAGCAGGCAACGAACTCGATCTCATCGTTCAGAGGTTCGTATTTGGTTGTAATCGTTTAAAAGGTGTAAATATGTCAAGGGAACAAATTTCGTCCAGCGAATCGCACTGCACAATGGAGTCGTAATCGCATCGACAGTAATACTCGCGTTGAGTATTATAACGTGGCCGCTTGTAATGTCGTTCTCGGTAGCGTTTAAAGGACTTTATTTAAACATGTTCAGTGGATAAGGCACATATATAATTATGCCTTTATGTGTATACAATTATATAAATACAGTAAAAATATTATGGTATATACATATTCTTTTACGCAAACGTTTCGAGCATGTAACATGAATCTTGGTTAAAATTGAGAATATAACAAATACAATTAATGTGCTTAATTTCTTCAAAAATATATATTTAATTATTTATGCACAAGTAGTCCCCTTGCTTCCGTTTATACCCCCCCCCACCCCCCCTAACAATGATTACACATGAAAACACATTTAAATTCAGCTTCATCCGCAAATAAACGTGTCATTCCTGGCTATTAATTGAAACCAGTATGTCGTTAAGTGATCTAAAGCACATTATTTCTATATAAAACCACTCAAAAACTCGAAAACACCATCCACGATTTCGTGTAATTGCCCGCAGAGATTCTGCCACGTGCGTCTCGAATTTCGTTTGATGAACAACGCTTGTGTTACAACACCTGCCCGCATAGCAATTTTTTCTACGATAGATCCCAGACCGGAAATACCGGTAACTGTTATACTATGACTTCAATATTTCGATATAGGTCGTATTTCTTCCAACAGTTTGCGTAAAACCACTGCACATAAGTAAATAAAGCGAGTCCCTGTCCAGTGATTTCCTAACACATCGTAGAACGAATTTAACAGAAATATGCTTGGCATGTTTCAGCCCCGAAGCATTTTAATATAGTCTATTGCTTCGAATACAAATAAAAAAGTGCATTAAAAAACACATGGGAAGGTAAATGTCTCCAAAAAAAAGGAATATGTTTTTTTTATCTTTTAGAACAACAATATACAACATATTTAGTAAACGAAGATTTTTAGCTATTTTATCGCACACACCAACTTTAAAGATATTTAAAAATATGGTCCGCTCACTAGAAAAACGGGGCTTAATGTATATGCTTGTGCGGACTCCACATGCAAAATAGGATGACGTTTTACGTGCATGCTCCCGTTTTCCTTACAGGTAGGTTCATATAAAAGAGGAATATCGACGGCCTTACGCCATATAATAGACACATCAAAACAATGCATATTTGCTACCTTACACATGAGCGATGTCGTGGTAAAGAACTCTTTAAGAATATAGACAAAGACAATATTATTTGTTTTAATACATCCCTCTAGTGCGATATGAAGTTTTACCGATATTGAATGCGCATCAATAAGCGATGTACTGTTGAGGATTTCTTTAAGAATAAATATACCCCTCTAATGAGATATGAAGTATTACCAATGTTGAATGCGCATCAATTAGCGATGTACTGTTGAGGATTTCTTTAAGAATATATACAACCCTCTAGTGAGATATGAAGTTTTACCGATGTTGATGCGCATCAGTTAGCGATGTACTTTTGAGGATTTCTTTAAGAATATATACACCCCTCTAGTGAGATATGAAGTTTTACCAATGTTGAATTCGCATCAATTAGCGATGTACTTTTGAGGATTTCTTTAAAAATATATACCCCCTTCTAGTGCTATATGAAGTTTTACCAATGTTGAATGCGCATCAATTAGCGATGTACTGTTTAGGATTTCTTTAAGAATAAATACACCCCTCTAGTGAGATATGAAGTTTTACCAATGTTGAATGCCCATCAAATAGCAATGTACTGTTGAGGATTTCTTTAAGAATATATACACCCCTCTAGTGAGATATGAAGTTTTACCAATGTTGAATACGCATCAATTAGCGATGTACTGTTTAGGATTTCTTTAAAAATATATACAGCCCTCTAGTGAGATCTAGTGAGATATGAAGTTTAACCGATGTTGAATGCGCATCAATTAGCGATGTACTTTTGAAGATTTCTTTAAGAATATATACACCCCTCTAGTGAGTTATGAAGTTTTACCAATGTTGAATGCGCATCAATTACCGATGTACTGTTGAGGATTTCTTTAAAAATATATACCCCCTTTTAGTGCTACATGAAGTTTAACAAATGTTGAATGCGCATATCACAGAGATTTTAACACCACTAGAGTACCGTTATTATGGTGGGCTGACGTATAAGGTTCTCACGGGCATTTCTTTCATAAAAATATTAATAATACTACCTACATTCCCGCGCCCCAACTGTCACCTTGACAGCTGTTCATAGTTGAAGCAAACATACATAATATAATGAGCTTTTACAAACGAGAGCTTTATGTTAAGAAACTATTGAATAAGTACCTGAAAATATAACACCATAAAGGCTGTCGATATGTCCCTGTATGTTCAGTTTTATGTCATGAAAAAAACAATGAAGTGACAAAATTTTAGTGACATCTGAGCAGGTTTTTTTTGTTGCTTACTAGATCAAGTAAGCATCAGTATCAATGCCATATAAGTTTGTGTTATACTAGATGCAATAACCCACCAAACGAATAACAGATGTTTAAGTGGATTAGACAAACCAGCGCGTGACGTCTCGTTGAAAACTTGTAAATGTCAAGAGAACACGTTTAACACTTGCTCCCCACATCCTGCTTCGCGATGGTCGGTTGCATTTTAGCATAAATGCATCCCGCACTGTTGAATAAGGTTCCGTGTTCAGCTTCGCTCGGTAATTCAACATGTCAACATATTATTAAACCGTCACATGCAGGCGGGTTTTGCCATTGTGACATTTACCAATACCCTTTCCTTGTATTTACCGTTATCCGATCAAATGGTCGATGCTTACCAGAATTCATTCAATGATTTTTTTTCCACAAAAGTGTAATTTAATTGGTAATAGATTGGCTAATCAATATTTATGAAAATCGAAATTTTGTTAGCTAGTTCTCTCAAGGTATATAATACAGTGACAACGGAACAGTATAACTTTTGTACAGACGATGCTCTCCGACATTGGCTTCAATAGAGATAAAGAGCAGAATGAGAATTAACCCATTTATGCCTAGCGTCCTGAAAAAAAACGACATTGCAAACAGCGTAGACCCAGATGAGACGCCGCATGATGTCTGCGCTGTTTGCTTAAAGGAATTTCTGTAAGAAATATTCTAAATATAGACATAAGTATACTAAACATCCAAATTTTGAAAATAAATTGATCCAATTTAGAAGGATGGGAGAGTCCACTAGGCATGAATGGGTTAATTTAGCATGTATATTCGTTATTGTTCTGCACGTTCATCAAGGTTACACTGATACAAGCATCTCGAAGCGCTGCCAAGTTATGGTTGCCACAGAGGCACATAAAATCTAGCCGGGAAAACGCGAAACTATGGTATGATTGACGAGGTACCCCGCGGGTGGGTGTGTGATATTGTTATTATAATAGATCTTATATATCTTGATATAACACAGGTATAGCTGAGTTTACCTGGGTAGCGGATCCAACCTGTCGGGGGGGGGGGGGGGGTGCTGTTGTATGTTCGATGTTCTTAGATGTTAGATATTGTCGCGTTGGCTTATCAGTCAATGATATAGAGCTTATACGTCAGTGTTACACACGTGTAGAGCTCTCAATAGCTGTGAGCCGGTCTCTTCAAAAACCGAACTTAATGCTTGTGCGAGAATTATCGTCCGAAATCATCCTATGCAGTCCGCACACGCTTATCAGGGACGACCATTTCCGCCTAGACTGGATTTTTGTACAGAGGAGACATTTAAGCGGAAAGTGTCGTCCCAGATAAGCCTACTGTTGGAAGATGCCTTACGCCCATTAAATATACCCGGTTTTCCCAAATAATGGCTGTTATCAATTCAAACTTTACACATCAACTACTGTTTGTTAAAGATTAAAAGCCTTGTAGAAAAATAAAAACTGCAGTTTGCAAAAGCTTCAGCGCAATTCAGCCTTTCGAACCGAACGCAGTGATTTAATACTATAGTCTTTTTGCCATGGCTACTGTTGTCGATTCGTATGACCATGTTATAATGCTAATTTTAAATCTCGAGTTCTTGAATTTATATCAGTTAAAGGCAAAATCAAACGTGATTAGGATAATATATATATGATTAACGGTTTTGTTTTGCACCATAGCATATCCATGTAAGCAAACGGTCTAATAGTTTCAATGACGTCAACTCCCATGCTTAAGGACACGAACTTATTATACATATGTTTGGATCATTTGTCGGTGACTTCAGTTTTACCGATTCTTTGCAAAAAACGTGCGACGTGTTTTTTTGCTTGAACAACACAGCATTGTGTTTCGTTAATTTACGCGAACGAAACGTAAAACAGCACTTGTATTTTGATATGTGAAGGGAAACATTTATGTTGCGTTCCAATAAAACAAATAATAAATCATGTAAATATAGAATGAAATACACGCACTACCTGCATATACTAGTAATTACACGCGTGCATGCTCAATTGGTGATGTTCTATTTCAGACGGCAAGGTCAGCACGGCTTCGACCAGACGGACGCTATAAAGGTCCCAAAGCAGCACAGGCACGAGGCGAGCGAGGAGCCCACCGAGTACAGAGGGTACACAAACCCTAATGTACAATCGAGATCCTTCAAGATACTCAAGGAGTCTCTGAGCATCTCAGACGCAAACGAAGAAGGTATTGTCCTTCCCGCAGGCGGCACACCTGGGGAAGGCATTGTCCGTAAGGCTTATAGCGAGGGGAAACAGAGGCTCGAGGAGCTTTCAGAGATAAACCCACGTAATTTCACGAACGAGGGCGAATCTCCGTACCGGTATAACGACGGTATAACGAATATTCGCGAAGATGACGAAACGCGTCTTTCAGGTGCCGGAAGTGGTTCTGGGCGCCGGAGAAGCCGTCGGGATAAACCGGAACCGTCAATGAATGTGGCTTCCGGTAAGACCTATGAGGGTTTGAGTCCTGAGCGCAAGATGCCCCCGATCAATATATCAATGAGCTCGGTTCTGTCGCCTGCCGCGGGTCAACAACAGTATATACAACAAGCCAAGACGCACTATCAAACACAAGTAGAGCCGCCCGCGCACAAACCTGCGATGCACCATACGACATCGCAGACTGCTGTTTTGCACCAGGCTTCTTCTAACCAGAGACCATTGAAACTTGTCAATTATAACTTCGATAACCAGTATGGACATGGCGAACATCATCAACAGACAAGAGTGATTTCGCAACATAAGTCTACATACTTCATTCCTTCAACGAAAACCGTGTCATTGGTTGCAGCGGAATTGGGTTTGAAGCACGCGGATCGCATAGAACACATTCAAAATGTCTCGGTCGTACACGACGGTGTTAAACATGCGCCGCATTCAGCTCAGATAGTGCAGAATATAAGCGTCCAATCCAAACCACTAGAAATAAAGGTCCAGAGTGTTGCGCCCGTAAAGACACAAGACGCAGTACCCGTTAAGACCCAAAATGTGGCACCCGTTAAGACGCAAAGCGTAGCACCCGTTGCAAAACATGAGATACAACATCAGCAAATGGCTGTGGTGCAGCGGTCGCCAATGACTGTGGTCCATAAACCACCGACAGCTAGTGTACAATACAAAACTATCCAGAGCAGCTCAGTCCAAGATTCAAAACAAACCGTTTCTACAGTAGTAGAAAACAAATCACCTGTGGTCATACAAGAAGTTACGCCAGCGAAAGAGAACATTGTGGTAGACGAAACTGTTCATAAAGTAGAAAAGATTGCACCCAAAGAAGTAGCACTCAAAGCGGTACATGAAGCTTCAATTAAACTAGCTTCCAACGATGTAAGCGTAAAATCTAAAACGATGGAAGAAAAACACGTGACCAAAGAAACAGTTTTTGCTGAACAGACTGTGAAGCATGTTGATATTACTGCGACTAAACCTTCAATGGTAATTGAACACGAGACAGTAATTGAATCAATAAGTAAAGTAGAGAAACCTGTGCCAAAAGATATAGCTTTTAAGGTCATGGAAGACATATCGCAAAAATTAACATCCAAAGATAATACGATACCCGAAGCCACATCACAAGTAGATTCAAAATTAAAACAGGAAGCGTCATTAAAAGCAATAGATGAAATATCCGACAAAATAGTGTCGAAAGCAACCAAGGATGCCGTTGCGGAGGTAGTAAGTGAAGTTTTGCAAAAGGCACAAGATGTCAAACCTGATATATCGACACCACTCAGCGTTGAAAATCCTCAAAAATCTGAAACTCAACGGCATGCGGCAAAGGCTGAAATATTGCATGACAATTACATTGCAACTAAGGTTGTTGCAGAGATGCAATCGGTTGTGCATCTCAGTGAAATAGCAGATGATAAAACGTCTGAAGCGACTGTAGATACTTCTTCAAACAATAAATTTGACAAAGAAATTGCAAATGCTGATGAAATCAAAGAATCATCGACGACAGAGCAGGAGCAGATTGTCGTACATCAAGACGGGGGTGCAGGAGAAGAACAAAATGTCGAAACAGTTATAGTTGTTGAAACGAACGAATTTATTGATGAGGCAGCTACATCGGAAAGCCAAGATCAGACAAATCATGTAATTGTAGAACACGCTACAGAAGAAAATATGTATGTAGAAAAAACTGCAGAAAAGCTCGCATCCTTAGAACAAAACGCAAACCTTGAGATCGCGTCTAATGTTGAAACTACGACTGAAACAGTTTATCAAACGGAGACGTCAGCAGAGGAAGGCGTGAGTATAGACATCGTTCACCATGACTCAAATGAACAGGATACAACGCATACGATATTGTTTGATGTAAATACCAATGGTCAAGAGGAAGAAGAGAGCGTAGCAACATTTTCCATTTCAGCTGATGCAGAAGTTAACATAGATGACGCCTCTACATTCACTATCACTGCTGACGCCGGTCAAACTGTCGAGGACCAAGTAACGTTCAGCATACAAGCTGACACAGTGGAAAGTACTTTAGAATCTTCGGTTACTCCAGGCGTGGTAGAAACTGTCGAAGAACAAGTAACGCTCAGCATAAAAGCTGACACAAAGGAAAATACTGCAGAATCTTCAGTAACGATTGGTTACGACGCAGATGTAGAAGACGCAGTTGATAATAAAAAAGGACAACAACCAGTGGTACCAAAGGAAAAGTCGAAGTCGCAATCTCCCAAACTGAAAGTAAAGGCACCAGAGCAGAAAGCCAACGAACAACAATCTCCTAAGACTAAGGCTAAGTTTTTGGACAGCCAAGGAGGCGTGGCGGCTAGATAAGCCAGGTTGCGGAATCAGTAACACTTGAATTAAAAGTTAATAAGAATATGCAAATGGCATGTGCAACATTCAAAAACAGTGAACATATCCATGTGAAGAGATGATGTTTTGCAACCAACATATCGACAGGGGGACGCACTAGAACCAAACTTTAATCTTATTCAGTTGTTCTTTATTTTCCTACTGGTTGATGCCTGACGATATTAATAGCGTAACCTTTTTATAAACATTGATGAGTGTTTGGTTTGGTTTGATTAGTGCTGTGAACTAAACCATTGCTGCGTGCGGCCATATTTAAAAGCTCACCGTTGAAACGTCCTCTGTTTCCCCTCGTGTTTGCTGCAATCATTTCCCCTCTGTACTTTTTATTTATTATATATTTATATATGTTCTAGTATGTTAGTTAATTCCATGACATTGGTGAGTTTGTCATGCTTTTCGCGTGTTATAACAATACATAAATGCACAGCTATAATACATCGAACATTTATGATTTGTTTATAAATTATGATTTAAGTTGATGTTTTGCAAAACAATATCTAATTAATTTGAATTAATAATTTCATTATCGTATTTCATTTCACGTTAGATTTTGCCTTTAATTATAAGAAATGCGTCTTTAGAAACAGGCATGGCATGATTGTGTGGAATTGTAATGTTTGACATATATTGTCATTTACTATTTTTGTTATTTTGTTTTCCTTGTTTGTTTGAACAGGAAATTAGAGGGGCGAGTGGTTTGAAGACTTCACAGAAAACAGAACATGTTCGCAAGCCCGATAGGCATGGCAAGGCGTGTGGTTATTTGGGGTTTCTTTTGTTATTCCCTCGAATTGCTGTGTAAGTTATGCTTGTCTCCTCTAAATCTCCGTGTCACCATTCGCGTTACCATTCACCGTAATAACATACGAACGCGTGAAGCCAGACTATAAGGTCAGCAAGATGAGGAATACAGAACAAGCAGCACAATGACATTGTACACATCTGCAGAGCCAAAGCGTGTGCGGTTCGAAAGAAGAAAACGAAAAACGGTTGGCAAATGGAAAGTGTGTCAAATACGATGGCAAAAGCATGCGCTTCAAAACTGCCTGACCGTATACTAACAGTAAACTGACATGTTTTAAGCGATCTGTGATTATTATGACGGGCGTGTGGCTGATGTTCTTCTGATGCTGCCTCACACAATGACACGTTTGGCAATTAACATTGTTATTACATTGTGCATTTGCATGACAGTTTTGTTTTGCTTTTTAAGTTATTCCCTTTTTTCAATTTACAATCGGCGTTAAAAAAGCTTGGAGTCATATTTTGCTGACTAGTGGCTTCCTAGAATTACCATGAAATTAGGCTCTCCTCACCTGCGTTAGTTAAGTACTTAATACCATTAAACATATTTGTCCAAATGTGTAAGCAAATAGCTTTGAACCTTTAAAACATGCTTTTCAGCATTTGATTGAAGTATGCGTCTTTGAGTGAATGGAACAAGGTGCTTTATTCCAGAAAATGTGCTTGTATCTTTTAATGAATACGAATATGTTAACTTTAACTTTAACATGTTCGTGTTAATTTTAAGAATTTATTGTGACAACGCGTAAATTATATCACTTTAATGCTCATGACAATTATTGAAACATAATAATGTTACAAATTTACCAGTACGCCGAATAGGTTGATGTACGTGTATTTGTTTAAGACCAGATCAACCAATCGCGAAACACATTAACATGCCATTGGCTTGTTACGATATCTTCGTGTTTATTAGCTTGGCACAACTCACAAGAGACTTGTCAGCATTCTTTGTGTGTACCTGAATACTGCTTTTACACGGGTAATTAGACAGTTAACTTGCATGCAAGATAAGGCGAACTGGCATAAACTTGTGGATATTAAGCAATTGCGTAATGGTTGCACAACAAAGGCATACATAGTATTTTTTTATGCTTAACTACAATATCTAGTCACCGAATGATTGCAGGAAATGGAATATAATAATTATTGTATTTTATGCAGTTTGTTTATTCTTGAGTATAAGTTAGTTTTATATCAATTTTAATGTCTCAAAATGCTTTTAGATCACGTTTGATTGTATAACTTTACTTTAAATATAGAAATATTGAAACTCCAGAAGTATTATCAAGATTAAATAACATGTTTACAGTGATACGCCCATCCATTTGCATACCCTCTGTACTAACATATGATATTATTAAATGGTATTCGGAATTTTTATATTGTAATGTTTAAATGGCTCTCGATTGAAGTACTAGAACTGAAAGAAAATTTGATTCTTTTTTCGATAGTGATTGCATTCAAGCTTCGCATGTGTCGTCTTTTTCTTCATTTCGACAATTTGTGAACACGTTCATTTCATGCTTCAAGTATAGTAAACGTGTAGGTTTAATAACGATGTGTTAAAATCTAGTCAGGGTATGGGGTATGCATCATATCTGAAAATGAATGAAGCCAATTAACACTTATTGAATTTATCGGATAATTGTCGAACACTGAAATACCGGTGTAAATTGCCAGTGTAACGTATGTCATATGTTTAGGAGCAACCAGTGTTTGGCTGATACTTGAATGCCGGTTAATTCTTGATTGAGCAAGAATTATTGTTAAACATGTATTCAGACCTTTACGTCACAAATTATCCATAAAGGGCAGCAATTAAGTAGTTCGACTTGAATGTCACAGCGACGTTTAGGGTATTGTTACACCATAACAATTTGCGTAATATGTGCGCATTTTACTGCGACCTTTGAAATGTGACACGCCCATGATTATTATTTTTTTCTCTATCTAAGCAGTGTGTTAATATTGCATGTTCAATGTATACTGAACTGAATGTCAGCAACAAATTCAAATGTACATATACGTTAATTGAAATGTTTTGTACGCATACGCTTGCAGATATTTATTTACGAAATATTGGTAAAAAAGTAACCAAAATATTATGTTTTTAGTATATTTTATTTATTTTACAGTTTACCTTATTTCACGTGTATATATTGTTCTTTTCCATAGATGTGTTTTATGTTTATGTAATTATTATCGTATGGTTATACGCAAAGACATATGTATGTTCGGATGCTTGTATATTACATGTAATAATCTCTCTCCATTCCCCAGACGAATATTCCAGCAAGACTTATGCATGCCAGATGTCGATATGTTGTAGGAAAAACGTCATTCTGTATGTATATGACCTCCAAGCATCAGGGTGGTGGTTGTTCGATGTTGATTGTATTAGTGCGCCATGAGGCGTTGTAGTTCCTTTAAACGTATTATATTTAGAGTATATTTAGAGTATCGACATGAAATAGAATTGTCATATACACTGAGGATGTTGATGAAATGTTGACTATGAGACACACTTTGGTTACAATGCCTTTGATATTCTATTTAAAAGTTTGTTTGCATATTTCAGTAGATCTTCATGTCAATATTTACCAAATATTTACAAAAATTCTTTTTTGGGATTTATGCTTTACCACACAACAATTTAAACAATCGAGAGGTTCATTAAAATGTCAATACTACATGAATTGCATTCTACATAAATACGGGGCTGGCTCTTAACTTAATGAACGCTGAATGAGTCGCTTGTAAAGACAGGTCGCGTGTTATCCAGTTTCTCACTCTCTTTTTCTCGTGTTATACTATGAAACATGTACTAGACGAAATTGGAAACTCACCAATCAATACAAGTGTTGGTTATTAGCACCATAACTACCAGTAGATTCATCAATGGATCACGCTTTGTTTACACTCACATATATGCTCATGACAGGAACTTGTGTTTGTTTAAAAGATAATATAATTTTGCGTTATGCTAGTAATATACAACATAAATGTTTGATTTGATTTTACAGCTTATATTCGTAATCGACAAACATTAGCAAATGAATGTTAAACTGCAGTGATGAATAAATCTATTAAATGAATTATTAGTCAATTAATATACAAAGAGCTTTGTTTGTAAGTAATGACAATTACTGTTTATCACTCCACACTGTAACCATATGTCTTATACAGATAGCATGGTCAAAGCAAAACTATGTACCTTTATAACCATTATAATATCTACAATTCATTGCCAAAGATTCATTAACGATAACAAGATACATGTTCCTAAAGAAATCCAAAAGACCAACATAACGAAAATGGGAAACAAACAAAGCACAACTTATCTTCATGTATACAATTATGTGATTGTATGTTTATTTTTACGCAAGCTTTTTCGTTTTTATGGCATGCTTTACTTTAGGAAAGCATTGTGTTCGCTGTAAATATTTTCTGAAAGTTATTATATTGATTTCAGAGTTTATTGCCTCTTATTGTACCTTAAATCTTCTGTGCGGACCTACTTTGCAGGATATGTTTTCTAAAAAAAATCGTATTGTACTGATTTTAAATTATTTTTTACAATAGAGTTGTTATTTGTACTTCCTATAGTGCTTTATTTGAAACATTATTTATAAACACTGTATGCATCGCCTAAAGAATTGAAACAGTTTTAAATGCTAATATTACGATGGAAACAAAGTCTGAAAAAGTGGGTTTTCATATTTATGCTCAATAATTTTCCTATCTTTACGTTATTTCCAATGTATTCAGATGTACGAAGGATAGTTCATTGTGTTTTCTTTAAACCATACTTTTATTTGTTATTACACAATGTATTTTGATGTGGACAATAAATATATGAAAATAAATACAGTTCCCAATCTTCACGCAGAATTGTCGTCCCGGGCTCTCGCATACATTTGATCGAGCTATCCGGGTTCTACTCTGGATCAGCAGACAATTTATTGCTTGAATCTGCTTACGGATGTAGTCGATGTATCACGATTGTGCTGGTTCCAGTAAAATCGGAGGTTGAAATCTTCAAAAGTCTAGTAATCTCCACGCAGAGTTGTCGATCCATGCTCTCATATACAATCTCTGCCATCACAAGAAAATCCTACCAGATTTGGGAGGATTTCACTGTTTTGTTTAAGTATTATATTTTGAAATGTAGGACCATTTTATTTTATTTTTTGAAAAAGTGTATAAGTTTACATTCATAATACAAAAAAATTACCTTATATTATAAAAAAGTAAAAATAACCGGAAATTATTGTACCATGTGGCTAGGCTATCATAATGTGGTTGATTATGAAGGCAGGGATTTGATCCAGCTATGCTGATTCCAGTCAAATTTCTGCGCGGAGGTTGAATGTCTAGATGAGATCAGTTGTTGAGTTGATGTCGTAGATAAGGGAGATAACGTTGACTCTCAAAACCAAAGAAATCACTGGGTGTTAATGTCCAAAAGATGTTAAATTGTGCTGTTTTCTGTGTATTTTAATTCCTGTAATGAGCTGCATGTAACATTTGAATGCCGTGAATACAAAATGGAATTTAAGTATGTGATGTAAAATAAAAGAATTGCACTGACCTTTTTAGAAAACTTTAAAATGGAAGTGTGTGATGGGTTTGATGTAATATAGCTGCAGGGAAAAGCTCAGTATTACCATGTGGTAAATGCCCAACAATAAAGCTTGCAATGACCCCATACCCTTCTGCAACACTAGACATTGTCATTTGACTCAAGAAGAACGTTTTCCAACATTTAATAACATTAATTTATCATTATTAATTTGTAATATTCATCAGGTTTAATCCTGCAATTGCAATACATTCAGTCATTGTTGCATTCATTTTAAAGAATAGCTACCAACCAAATTTAAAACACCACCGTATTTACAAGCATTTTTTTATTATAGACAATATGTTTCCATTAAATTATTTTAAACAAAATATAACATTCATATAAATATTAAATTATAAAAAGCACATTTGAAACCTAGTTTCTGTTTGTCCACAAATGAAATTGCAGAGTGACTATTACCCATCAAATAATAACATTACAATATTTATATGTATAAATAAAGGATTTTCTCACAATTAAATAACCTGACAAATATTTATTTTTTACACTTCAAACTATATAATGAACATAAAATATCTGCATTTTATTTTTAAACAATATTTTTATCATGCAACAACACACAAACCATCAATTAAATAATAGCTCCATAAAATGTTGCCATAGATGTTATGTTATGCAATAGGGCAGACAACATTGACAAAATTTATTACAACCAGAGACTGTTTGTCTTAACTAATACTGATTCAATCTTTTTCTTCATTAATACAATTTTTAATCCTTTGCAAAAGTTATAAACTCATGGACTAGTGACCATTGCATGAAGATGAATGTATTGTCTCACAGAAAGGGAATGCATGTTAAAATGAAAAACACGGCTAAAGAGTCAGTCTTAATCTAGTTGTAGCTGTGATACAGATCCTGCCATGGTCTGTTTTGCTGTTCTAAGCTTGTTCACCCCAAACTCCAAGTCGTCTAAACTTATTTTGCGCATTTCACCTTGGACTAGATCACTGCAAACAGAAAACACATTTATTTGACTTGGATTGTTAAAACAATGTGCAGTGGCCACTGAATATAAAGCCTCTCGTGCAAATAATAAACAAATGTGCCTTGTTCTGAGAAAACTGGGCATAATGCATGTGGGTAGTGTTGTCCCAGATTAGCCTGTGCAGTCCGCACAGGCTAATCAGGGACGACACTTTCCGCTTTAATGGTATTTTTCATTTAAAGGAAGTCCCTTTTTACCGAAAATCTAGTTTAAGCGGAAAGTGTCGTCTCTGATTAGCCTGTGTGGACTGCACAGGCAAATCTCGGACGACACTTTACGCACATGCATTATGCCCAGTTTTCTCAGAACAAGACACAAAATATGAACTGCGTCATGCAAAAGTGGGTTTTATTCCTAATTCGAGGAGGGTTGCTCCAGAGTCTGGTCAGGAGCTATGCTGGCCGCTATAAAGCATGGAAAATGCATGGCTTCATGGTCTCATCAGCGGACAGAGAAGCTACTTAAAAGACTACCAGGATGGCTAATCTGAAGCTATGCTGGCTGTATATGGCATAAGCCCCATGTTTGCCTGACAGGTATATCAGTGTTGAAGTTGTCAATCAGAGGTAAGAAAGTTAAGACTTCCTGTTTTCAAAATTAATGCAAACCTTACTCCCTATGTGAATAATTAGTTTCGTAAACATGCCTTTTTCAATATCAATATCAGTATCAGTGTTTATTGTTTTTCTTTGGTGTTTCTCCTATGATATGATGCGATTTTCACGTTGACAGTGCGTTCCTAGTGGCGCATTTCAGTACAACCGAAAAGTCACTTGAGAGCAGTTATACATAACATTCTAAACACCTCAGATGCTG
Source organism: Dreissena polymorpha (assembly GCF_020536995.1). NCBI lineage: Eukaryota > Metazoa > Mollusca > Bivalvia > Myida > Dreissenidae > Dreissena > Dreissena polymorpha. Next base: position 120,789,384 of record NC_068356.1, on the reverse strand, counting down.
GATGGTCACAGTTCTTACTCCATATACCACGTGATGAATGGACATAATGGTCATACCTTGGAATTAAAAATGCTGTTGGTATATTTATCTTATTTTCCCCAAAAATAATGCGTATTTCAGTCACAGTACATTTGTCACAAGTATTTCTTTTAATAAGTTCATAACTGGAGATTATTGCTGCAATTTCAAAATGACTGTAAGAACCTCTATTTAAGCGATTAAAATACAACCAAAACAAGGGCTGTTTGTGAAACATGCATGCCCCCCATATGGGCTGTCCGTTGTAGTGGCAGCCATTGTGTGAATACGATTTTTGTCACTGTGACCTTGACCTTTGACCTAGTGACCTGAAAATCAATAGGGGTCATCTGCGGGTCACGATCAATGTACCTATGAAGTGTCATGATCCTAGGCAAAAGCGTTCTTGAGTTATCATCCGAAAATCATATTACTATTTCGGGTCACCGTGACCTTGACCTTTGACCTTGTGACCTCAAAATCAATAGGGGTCATCTGCAAGTCATGATCAATCTACCTATGAAGTTTCATGATCCTAGGCGTATGCGTTCTTGAGTTATCATCCAAAAACCATTTTACTATTTCGGGTCACCATGACCTTGACCTTTGACCTAGTGACCTCAAAATCAATAGGGGTCATCTGCGAGTCATGATCAATCTACCCATGAAGTTTCATGATCCTAGGCGTATGCGTTCTTGAGTTATCATCCGGAAACCATTTTACTATTTCGGGTCACCGTGACCTTGACCTTTGACCTAGTGACCTCAAAATCAATAGGGGTCATCTGCAAGTCATGATCAATCTACCCAAGAAGTTTCATGATCCTAGGCATATGCGTTTTTGAGTTATCATTCAAAAACCATTTTACTATTTCTGGTCACTGTGACCTTGACCTTTGACCTAGTGACCTCAAAATCAATAGGGGTCATCTGCGAGTCATGATCAATGTACCTATGAAGTTTCATGATCCTAGGCCCAAGGGTTCTTGAGTTATTGTCTGACAACCACCTGGTGGACGGACCGACAGACCGACCGACAGACCGACATGAGCAAAGCAATATACCCCCTCTTCTTCGAAGGGGGGCATAAATATAAGCATCTCTAGTGGCCAATGATTATCAACATAGAAACACTATGCTAACTTTAAAAATAACTTGCAGGCATGTTTTGAACCAATGTATGGCATTTATGATAGAACACATATATTTTTAAAAGATTGCTGAGCATTTCTCGCAACAACATTCAGTACTGAAGAAGTATTAAATGTCACACTTTTTAATCTATGAATCCTGTGCACTTGCAATATTATACTGAACTGCAACTTATAACATTCATTAAAACAATTATAGATAGCACGTAGTTGCAAATATACAAGAATAAACACAGCGTCACGCTGCCATGGAAATGGTACTTAGCTTTGCCATAATATGCACTAAACAAGAGATGTGTTTTTTAGAAACAAAATGTCCCCTATTGCACTGCTTTGAAGCAATATATTTGACCTTTCACCTTGAAGGATGACCTTGACCTTTCACCACTCAAAATATGCATATCCATGAGATACACATGCATGCCAAATATCAAGCTGCTATCTTCAATAATGCAAAAGTTATTGCAAAACTTTTACCAAGGTTAAAGTTTTGGGACAAACACAATGAATGACAGACAGACAGGCCAAAAACAATATGCCCCAACTTTCGATCTGGGGACATAAACAAGTTTTTAAAATGAATGCAACTGACAAACATTATTTCATTTCATATTATAGAATCTGCTTCAGGTATCCTCTATTTCCTTGATTATGCAGTAACTTCTATTATTCTGGCTTATAATATTTTTGGTCAACAAATAATAGCCAAGGAAGCTGCTTTTGTCATACCTCAGCCTGGCAACAACGGTGTTAAGTACATGTATACCAAGTTATATCAAAGTTTTATAAGTTCTTCAATAGAAGTTCCAATATTCAATATAAACGGACAAACAGACAACAGACAAATGGACAAACGGAAAAGACATCAGATGTCAAATATCTAGTCCCTTCTGGGTCCTGAAAAAGAAACTTCTAAACTATATATGCTTAAATGTTCTTCCATTTTCACAAGAACAATTTTTGTCACATCAAACAAATGAGATGAGTCATGGAAAACTGAGTGCATGTACAGAAATGTAACTTATGATCAGTATGTGCAGATGGTTAAGTCTGATCTGAACAAGAGATGTGTTCGTCAGAAAAACAGGCCCTCTATCGCGCCGCTTTGAAATAACAAGAGGGCCAAGATGGCCCTAGTTCGCTCACCTGAGAGTCGGTTCATTCAATCTTTACCAAACGTCAACCTTGACCTAGATATTGTCCAGACAAACATCCTGGTCAAGTTTCATCATTATTGAACCAAAACTCTGGCATATGGAGTGTTTTTGTAAGATTTGACCTGGTGGCCTATATTTTGAGTTGACCCCCCCCCCCCTACCAAACATCAAACTTTGCTCACAAAAATAAATATTATGACCAAGATTCATAAAATCTGAAACAAAATTGTGACCTCTAGAGTGTTTACATGGATTTTGTATAATATAATGAAAATTTGGAAAATCTAAGGGCAATAATTATGGCATTATGTGATATATATAAAACCAATCTTCGTACCAAGTATCATGATGATTGGGACAAAAATGTGATTTCTAGAGTGTTCACAAGCTTTTTTTACTATATAAATATAAGAAAACTGTCCCCCCCCCCCTCGGCAGCCATGTTATTCAACTGACAGACCAGAACCATTTTCGAACATATCAAGGAAACATATGTTCTGACCAATTTTCATGAAAATTGGGCCAAAAATGTGACTTCTAGAGTGTTCACATGTTTTCACTATATACATATAGAAAAAAATGCCCCGCCCACTGGCGGCCATGTTTTTTCACCGAACTGGACCATTTTCGAACTCTTCCGAGATATCAATAAAACCAATGTTTTGACCAACTTTCATGATGATTGGGCAAAAATTGTGACTTCTAGAGTGTTTACAAGGTTTCTCTATAGCCAAATAAGGAAAACTGCCCCGCCCACTGGTGGCCATGTTTTTCAACGGACCAGAACCACTTTTGAACTCGACAAACATATCATTAAGGCAAACATTTTGACAAAGTTACATGAAGATTGGGCATAAAATGTGACTTCTACAGTGTTTACAAGGTTTTTCTTTTTTTTGACCTAGTTTTTGACCCAGTATGACCCAGTTTCGAACTTGATCGATATCATTGGGACAAATGTTCTGACCAAGTTTCATGAAGATCGGACATGAAATGTGGCCTCTATAGTGTTTACAAACCAAATGTGGACGACAGACGGACGGACGGACGGAAGACGGACAAAGACCGGTCACAAAAGCTCACCTGAGCAATCAGGTGAGCTAAAAAAAAACTTTATTTTTTACCTTTGACCTTGAAGGATGACCTTGACCTTGAACTTCCACCACTCAAAATGTGTAGCTTCATGAGATACACATGCATGCAAATTATGCTAAATATCAAGTTGCTATCTTCAATATTGCAAAAGTTATGGCCAACGTTAGTGTCTTTTTCGGACAGACGGACAGACTGACATACTGACTGACATACTGACAGACAGTTCAACTGCTATATGCCACCCTACCGTGGGCATAAAAAGCATTGATGATAAACTTTTCTGATACTGATATTTTTTGTTTTAAGTTTACAATAGCCTTTACAGCGTATTAACTATAAATCCACCATATGCCTAAAGAACAGACTTGGATAACTGGCTTATCAAAGAAGAGACTTTATTGAATTTCTATGACTCCCATTACAAGAATTACTTATTCTGATTAATGGCGTCTCAAAAACAGCGTTAATATTTTAAATACATGTATCTATATGACATTATTTCCTCACCAGTATTCATTTCCATACTGCTGCCGTGCGTCTGCCACATAGCTGTGTATCCTATTGAGGGCGGCTACCCTGCACACCTCACGTAGATCACTACCAGAGAACCCATCCGTGAGGTCGCCTAGTCTGGTGTAGTCGATGTTTGCATCCACCTGGGAACACAAATTGGGTTGTCAAGACTATTTAAAATTATCCCCTGTGTAGGCTAAAGAAGTTTTATATGTCAATTAAAAAAATTATATTCAGTATTAATTTTAGGAATTATTTTAAAGATTGCCATCATTGACTGTTAATTACTCCAACAGTTTAAACAAAACTAAATCTGTTCATTTAACAAGAGACCCAAACAATTATTTTGATAGATAAAGGTTGCTTAGAGACTTAGACAAGTAGGGAAATGTTAATGGCCCCAAACTGCTTCAATATTAGGAACTTGCATTCTTTTTCTGAAATTCAGAGGTTTGCAAGTGACTGCTGAAAGGAATTAAGTTGATCACTAATGAAGCTTTCAGACTCGATTTTTTAAATAAACTTTGAATTTCACATATGCTGTAATAACGCCACTTATATGAATTTGTAAAGAAGCCCTGGTCGTAACAGCTATCATGGTGAAGCCACATGCAGTAATTAGTAACAAGTTGTAACATAAAAACCGTCGGAGACAGGTGATGCTCCCCAAAGTTTTTTTTGGTCACAATATTGCACTATATATTCAGATAAAAGGAAACGTCTTGAGGGGCATAACTTTAGACAAAATAATACCATGGATGGGTTAGCAACTTAAAAATTTCAAAGGGCCATAACTCTCTAAATAAATAATCAAACCAGAACCCACAAATAACATGTGCATCTCTTCAAGGTAGTTAAGCTTCCCATAAAGCTTCATTGAATTCCAGTCAGTAGTTGGGGATAAATAGCCCAGACAAGAATTGCACTATATGTACAGTTTATAGAAAATTTCAAAGGGCCATTACTCTGTGAAATATCATTCCACCATAACCGGCTGATAATATGCACATCTCCTGTTGGTAGTGAAGCTTCCCATAAAGTTTCATTGAATTCCTGTAATAAATTGCTGAGGAATAGCTCCGACAAGAATTGCACTATATGTACAATGGAAAATTTCAAAGGGCCATAACTCTGTGAAAAATTATCTGACAAGAAACGTCTGATGGCATCACAATCGAATTTTATAAAATATTCTGGAATGATATAAAAACACATCTAATCAATTCACTTAACTATTCATTTAACAACGAAAACTTAACTACGCTACAAAAACAAGGTATTATATCACTTATTCCAAAACCGGGAAAAAACTCAGAATCCTTATCAAACTGGCGCCCGATAAGTTTACTAAACAATGATTATAAAATTGCAACTAAAAGTATAGCAAACAGAATAAAAAAAATATTACCATCAATCATTTCAAAATCTCAATCTGGTTTCATAAAAGGACGTTACATTGGTGAAAACGTTCGTCTAATCCAAGAATGCATAAACTATTTCAACAATTCAAATACTCCTGGTCTAATATTCTTTGCAGACTTTGAAAAGGCATTCGATTCGCTTGATCACTCATTTATGTTCTCTTGCTTAGAAAATATGAACTTTGGTGAAAGTCTCATTCAATGGGTCAAACTATTCTATACCGATATTAACAGTATAATCATTAACAATGGCTTCTTTTCAAACAGTTTTAATATCGAACGAGGGGTTCGACAAGGATGTCCACTCTCATCATCGCTATTTATTATTTGCATCGAGTACCTATCACATCACATCCAATCAAATAAACACATAAAAGGCATATCACTAGAACCTGACGAAGAAATCAAACAATCCCTATTTGCTGATGATGCAACTTATCGTTTAAATAACAATTACGATTCTTTCCATAACCTAATAGAGTCGCTAACCCTTTACGGAATGACATCGGGTCTTAAACTAAACAAAAGTAAATGTACTGTGCTACGAGTAGGTAAATTAAAACAAAGTAATGTTCAATATAAAAAAGAAATGAAATTTAATTGGACATCCGATGAAGCCACAACGTTAGGAATTACATTCACAAATAATGAAAAGGATACAGTTCTTAAAAACATACTACCTAAATTACAGAATTTTAAAAACTGCTTAAAATCATGGCATCATCGTAAACTTACACTAATCGGAAAAAACACAGTATTGAAAACGTTTGCACTTCCTAAATTAATATATGTATTAACAGTTCTCCCAAATCCACCAAATGATGTTATTAACGATATAAAATCAGCAATATTTAATTTCATATGGGACGGTAAGCCTGATAAAATAAAAAGAACTCAGTTAATTCAATCTGTAGAAAATGGAGGTATCCAATTAACGAACATTGACTCATTCTTAAATGCAATCAAATGCAGCTGGGTTAAACGATACCTAGATAATACCAATACGAGTAAATGGAAATTATTCTACCAGAAAATCCTAAAAAAAAATGGTGACTCCTTACTCTTTGAATGTAACATCAGCAATACTATCTTACATGAAATTGCAAACGAAAACATATTTCTGTCTGATGTTCTATCAGTGTGGAGTGATGTCACTCATAACTTAGAAACCCAAACCAGCAGTAAAACAATTTTATGGAACAATAAAGAAATAACTTCAAACAATAAGACGTTTTTCTATAAAGACTGGTTTGAACGAAGCATTAAATATGTTGACCAATTACATGTATATGACTACAGAATTAAGGATTTCTACTCTTTTGATAATATATGCTACATATATGGGATATCTTCAAATAATTTTCTGAAATACTACACACTAATCAAAAGAATACCCATACATACATAATCTGAAATCAATACAAATAATACACCATGTACTCAAACAACATTTGTAGAAAACATACTTGGAAGAAAAAACAAAAAAAACAAGAGCACCGCCTTGCGGGTGCAGACCGCTCATCTATTTTCTTTTTAAAGGTGAAGGGACTCTCATTTTCAATCACAAAGGAGGGAGGGGTGGAGTGAAGAGGGGTGCATTGTGTGGGGGTGTGGACATTTATTACATTATGTTCCAAAAATGCAAAAAAAAGGAAAAAAAAAATTCGAGGGGTGGTGGGGGGTGGGGGTTGGGGATTCTTGGGTGCGATGGTTGGAGGGTATTTCAAACATAAAATAATAAAAATAAATATTTGTGTTTTTTAACCGTTTCAAAAAAAAAAATTGGGGGGGGGTGAGGTGGGGGGGGGGGGGGGGGGGGTATAGTGTGAGGGTGTGGTGGTAATTTGTGAGATGATCTTAAAAAAAAATATTAAAAAAAAAAAAAAATTAGGGGGGGGGGGGATTCGGGTGGGGGGTGGGGGGAGGGGGGTTGGGGGGGGGGGGGATTCTTGGGTGCGATGGTTGGACGGTATTTCAAACATAAAATAATCAAAATAAATAGTTTTGTTTTTTAAGTTTAAAAAAAAAATTGGGGGAGGGGGTGGGGTGGGGGGGGGGGGGTATAGTGTGAGGGTGTGGTGGTCATTTGTGAGATGATCTTAAAAAAAAAAAAAAAAAAAAAAAAAAAAAAAAATAGGGGGGGGGATTCGGGGGGGGGGGGAGGGGGGGGGGGGGGGGGCACGGGCGATGGTTTGGGGGGAGTCTATTGTGGTATGTCAGGTAAGAGTAGTTTTGTCAAAGTATCAATCAAATCTAATCATAAATAAAGAAGTTATTGCAATTTTAGCAAAATTTAATAATTTGACCTTGAGAGTCAAGGTCATTCAAAGGTCAAGGTAAAATTCAACTTGCCAGGTACAGTAACCTCATGATAGCATGAAAGTATTTAAAGTTTGAAAGCAATAGCCTTGATACTTAAGAAGTAAAATGGAAGGAAACACATAATTTAACCATATATTCAAAGTTACTAAGTCAAAAAAGGGCCATAATTCCATAAAAATGACATCCAGAGTTATGCAACTTGTCCTTTTACTGTACCCTTATGACAGTTTGCGAGTGTTCCAAGTATGAAAGCAATATCTATGATACTTTAGGGGTAAAGTGGACCAAAACACAAAACTTAACCAAACTTTCAATTTTCTAAGTATAAAGGGCCCATAATTCCGTCCAAATGCCAGTCAGAGTTACATAACTTTGCCTGCACAGTCCCCTTACGATAGTTAATAAGTGTTGCAAGTATGAAAGCAATAGCTTTGATACTGTAGGAATAAAGTGGACCTAAACACAAAACATAACCAAATTTTCAATTTTCTAAGTATAAAAGGGGCACATAATTCTGTCAAAATGCCAGTCAGAGTTACATTACTTGCCTGCACAGTCCCCTTATGATAGTTAGTAAGTGTTTCAAGTATGAAAGCAATAGCTTTGATACTTAAGGAATAAAATGGACCTAAACACAAAACTTAACCAAAATTTTCAATTTTCTAAGTATAAAAAGGGCACATAATTCTGTCAAAATGCATGCCAGAGTTATATAACTTTGCCTGCCCAGTCCCCTCATGATAGTAAGTAAGTGTACCAAGTTTGAATGCAATAGCATTGATACTTTCTGAAAAAAGTGGACCTAAACGCAAAACTTAACCAAAATTTTCAAATTTCTAAGTATAAAAAGGGCACATAATTCAGTCAAAATGCACGCCAGAGTTATCTAACTTTGCCTGCCCAGTCCCCTCATGATAGTTAGTAAGTGTACCAAGTTTGAATGCAATAGCATTGATACTTTCTGAGAAAAGTGGACCTAAACGCAAAACTTAACCGGACGCCGACGCCGACGCCAAGGTGATGACAATAGCTCATAATTTTTTTTCAAAAAATAGATGAGCTAATAAAATATTTTACAAAATACAAATTAAAAACCCTACAGAAAACTCCAAAATCCAAAATAAATGGCAAGTCCTTTTTGGAGAAAATGAACTTAATTGGAAACACATATTTACCATGCCATATAAAGCAACTATTGAAAGCACACTGAGAAATTTTCAATACAAATACATCCATAGAATTATAGCTACAAATAAATATCTCTTTAAATGCAAATTATCTAACTCAAATCTGTGTGACTTCTGCAGTGAAAACATTGAAACTATAGAACATCTTTTTTGGGAGTGCAAACACATCCAGCCTATTTGGAATCAATTAATATCTTTTCTTTAACAACATCAACTAAACGTTAAACTATCTTTCTTAAATGTAAGTTTCGGAATTAACTCATTGAAATCAATAGACTGTAATAATATTGTGAATTTTATGGTTATATTGATGAAATATTTTATCTTAAACATGAAGTACAAAAAACAAGTACCAAATTTTAATTGTTTTGTCCACAGTCTTAAACAAAAAATCCAGATTGAGAAAGAAATAGCCCTCAGTAAAGACACATTACAAATCTTTGAAAAAAAATGGAATCGGATTAAATTCTCATAATGTTTTGTCCACTTATATACATTTCACTCTAATGTTAGTTTATCTCTCTAAAATAGTTTTGTTTATTTATTTTTTTATTTTTTTTATTTTTATTTTTCAATCTGACAAGATCATTGTGAATACACAACAGAACACACAAGTCCAGTATGCTTTCTCCCGACTTTATACAACTCATCATTTTTCATAACTATTCCTCTGTTGTTCTTTTCTTTTCTCTCATTTTTTTTAAATATATTAGCATATCTTGTATAACATGTCTGAACTTTATTGCTTTGTACAATCACTATGTTGTATGATCATATACATGTTTACATTGTATGTATGATATTGAATAAAAAAAAAAAAAAAGAAACGTCTGATAATATGCACATCTCCTCTTGGTAGTGAAGCATCCCATAAAGTTTCATTGAATTCGGGTCATCAGTTGCTGAGAAATAGCCCGGACAAGAATTGCACTATATGTACAGTTAATGGAAAATTTCAAAGGGCCATAACTCTGTGAAAAATCATCCGACCAGAACCGGCTGATAATATGCACATCTCCTTTTGGTAGTGAAGCTTCCCAGAAAGTTTCATTGAATTCCGGTCATTAGTTGCTGAGAAATAGCCCAGACAAGAATTGCACTATATGTACAGTTAATGGAAAATTCAAAGGGCCATAACTCTGTGATAAATTATCCGACCAGAACCCGCTGATAATATGCACTTCTCCATTTGGTAGTGAAGCTTCCCATAAAGTTTCATTGAATTCCAGTCATTAGTTGCTGAGAAATAGCCCGAACAAGAATTGCACTATATGTACAGTTAATAGAAAATTTCAAAGGGCCATAACTCTGTGAAAAATCATCCGACCAGAACCCGCTGATAATATGCACTTCTCCTGTTGGTAGTGAAGCTTCCCATAAAGTTTCATTGAATTCCGGTCATTAGTTGCTGAGAAATAGCCCGGACAAAAATTGTGCACGGATGGACAGACAAGACGCACGGACAGACAAAGCGGGGACTATATGCTTCCCCCAAAATAAATTTTGGGGGTGCATAACAATACAAAATTGGACCCTTAGGCATGACCAGTTTTAACTCATGGGCATTACTTTAATGCAGATTGAAGAAAATTGTTGTGGACTCCATGTAATGTATATAAACAATTTTTTTTATGGAAATGGGTTTACTTAGATATAAAGGTAACTCCAAACTCTTTTTTTTATTTAATTTCGACAATGCTAGGACTTAAAAAACTTTGCATTCAGCAATTTTTTAAGTGAAGCGGATTTGCTTATCAAAATCAAAGTCAATTTGCAGATTTGAGATTTACTCTGCTGATTTGTTCACAATGCAATTATATTTGCTGATTGGCTGACTATTTCTATTAATGATTTTGCATCTTCTGTCAATTATTTAAAAATAATGCAATGAATCTATGTTCCCTCTCCCTTGAATTTGTGTAATGCACATGGCTTTGTCATTCAAAATGTTTACTCCTTATTTGAAAGCAAATTTTTACTTTATTAATAAAACCAATCATTGCATTGCATTTTAATAATTGTTAGCTACATGATTTTTAACTAAAAGGGATGATCTTTAAATCAGTCTCTCTTACCTCTTCATTTTCCATTATCAAGGATAAAATGTCAGTTCTTTGTTGTCTAGCCTGAAAATACAGTTATTCAATTTGTCAAAAGCAGACCAAAACAAGGTCATGGACATAAATGTGCACCTGATGTAAACTAGAACTTTGTCACAGACGTGACATATACCCCCACATGCTGCATTGACGCAGAATATTTTGCATGCTGTCTTCACAAAACGAGAGAAGCTAAAATATGGCGATTTTTTAGAATTATTATGCCATTATCATTTATGGCCATTTTGACCTTTGAACTCGTGAATTCTTTAGCATGACACACCAAATGTGCAAAAATGATTTTAAAATCTCAAAATGAATGACAAAGTTATGGCCCGGACAAGCTCATTTATGGCCATTTTTGACCTTTGAACTCAAAGTGTGACCTTGACCTTGGAGATATCGAAGTAATTCTTTCACGCCACAAACCATCCACAAATATGCCAAACGATTTTAAAATCTAACAATCAATGACATAGGTATTGCCCGGACAAGCTCATTTATGGCCATTTTTGACCTTTGAACTCAAAGTGTGACCTTGACCTTGGAGATATCGACGTTAATTCTTTCGCGTGACACACAGTCCAATGATGGTAAACAAATGTTCCAAATGATTTTAAAATTGCACAATGAACGACATAGTTATGGCCCAGACAAGCTCATTTATGGCCATTTTTGACCTTTGAACTCAAAGTGTAACCTTGACCTTAGAGATATTGACGTAATTCTTTAGCGAGACAAACCGTCAAATGATGGTGAACACAAGCATTAAATGCTTTAAAAATCGTACAATGAACGACATAGTTATGGCCCGGACAAGCTCATTTATTGCCATTTTTTACCTTTGAACTCGAAGTCTGACCTTGACCTTGAAGATATCAACGTAAATCTTTCACGCGACATACCATTCAATGATGGTGAACTAATGTGCCAAATGATTTTAAAATCTCACAATGAACCACATAGTTATGGCCGGACAAGCTCATTTATGGCCATTTTTTACCTTTGAACTCAAAGTCTGACCTTGACCTTGAAGATATTGACGTAATTCTTTCGCACAACACACCGTCCAATGATGGTGAACAAATGTGCCAAATGATTTTAAAGTCTCACAATAAATGACAAAGTTATTGCCCGGACAAGCATTTGACCTTTTAACTTCAAGTGTGACCTTGACCTTGGAGATATTGACGTACTATTTTCGCATGACACACTGTCCCATGATGTTGAACAAATATACCAAGTCATTTTAAAATCAAACAATAAATGACATAGTTATGGTCCAGACAAACATTAGGTTTAAAACGCACTTAGTGACCCCGTGACCTAGTTTTTCATCCCATATTCAAACTTGAGCTAGAAATCGTCTAGATACAACTTGTAACCAAGTTTGGTGAAGATCGGATGAAATTTTGGGACAGACTGAGAGAAAACAAAAAGACTCCTATATAGCCCCCGTTATCAATGGTAATGGGGGTATAAAAATAAAAAAAAACTGAAATAGTGAACTTTGCAAAAAAATATAAATAAATGACAATTACTCTGAAGTGCCAAGCAAATTAAAATTTGCATCCCTTTTATTTCAACTAACATTTCATGAACTTTTGGTGAAGATTCAATGAAAACTGCACAAGTTATAGAGCAAGAAACATTTACTTGCAGTTTAAAAATAGAAATTGAAAGGGTAATAGAAAATATAAATACAGATTGCTAAGAATTATTAAAAAGCTAGGAAATTTCTATGTGCAAAGAAGGTAAAAAACTAAAAACAATTTGAGTTTAAAAAACCTACCGGCATGCCAATACGGAACATGCATGGCATACGCCTGAGAATGGCTGCGTCCACGTCCTGCGGTCGATTGCTGGCGCCCATTATCATCACCTGACAGCTGGGATCAGTACTCAGCCCATCCCAGAAACTCATGAACTGGGTCTTTATCATCAATGTCGCCTCATGGTCATTACCCGATCTGGAGCGCAGGAAAGAATCTGGAATAGGAAATAGTGTGTCTGAAATGTGCATTTTATTAACACAGCAGCTTAATTTATACTCAACTAAACGAGAAACTTTGGTATTGGCTTTAATTGCAGGGCTCAACATTAACAGTTGTCCTATTGCCCCTGGCAAGTAAAAGTTGTGTCCGGGCAATTTATTTTATAATCTAGTTGTCCGTCCAGGCAAGTGCAAAAAAGAACAAAGAGCATTAAATTTAGACTTTAATTAGACTTTAAATGCTGTTATCATTTTGTTAAATGTGCAAAAATAAAAAAGGTTTTGTGGTGTATCATTTTGATAGTTTAAAAAAAAAAATTGAGGTTTATAGTTAATGTTATATTTTATGTTTGGGCAAGTGGCGTTACGTTCAGGGCAAGTAGATTTTCTAAGCACTTGCCTGGCAGGGCAAGTTTGTTTTTAGGTTAATGTTGAGCCCTGAATTGTTAGGTTTGTGATGTACATAAAATAAATTACTGTGCATTTTGAAAAAAAACTTTAAAAACCTTCCTGATAAGATTTGATTTTTAAGATTCACTTTAGAAAACATATAAAATAATTTTAGTCAAGTATTGAGAAACGTCAACGAATATCTTCATTCAATCTTTGCGCGAGATTTTGTTTGATTGCATACAGATTGAACTTGTAACAAAATAGTGACAAATACCCCCTCCCCCATGATATAAATCATGTGTGCAAAACAACATAACATAAGGAACAGTGCCTGCAAGTTTCAATTTTGAAGGTTGAATATTTAAGAAGAATGTCTAAGGACCAGTTTGTGTCTACTGACAGACAGAAGTCCATGGTGATTCCAGTATTATTATGTATACCCTTTTATTTCATAATTGGAGGGGAGGGCGGTACAAACAAGGAACAAGAGGGCCATGATGGCCCTGAATCGCTCACCTGACTTACCAAATACAATCCCAACCCAGATTTCATCAAGATAAACATTCTGACCAAATTTCATAAAGATTGGATGAAAACTGTGACCTCTATTGTCTACACAAGGTTTTTCTATTATTTGACCTAGTGACCTAGTTTTTGACCCCAAGTGACCCAAATACAATCCCAACCCATATTTCATCAAGATAAACATTCTGATCAAATTTTATAAAGATTGGATGAAAACTGTGACCTCTTTTGTCTACACAAGGTTTTTCTATTATTTGACCTAGTGACCTAGTTTTTGACCCCCGATGACCCAAATACAATCCCAACCCAGATTTCATCAAGATAAACATTCTGACCAGATTTCATAAAGATTGGATGAGAACTGTGACCTCTACTGTCTACACAAACAAATTGTTGACGGTTTTTCAATTATTTGACCTAGTGACCTAGTTTTTGACCTCAGATGACCCAAATACAATCAAAACCCATATTTAATCAAGATAAACATTCTGACCAAATTTCATAAAGATTGGATGAAAACTGCTACCTCTATTGTCTACACAAGGTTTTTCTATTATTTGACCTAGTGACCTAGTTTTTGACCCCAGATGACCCAAATACAGTCCCAACCCAGATTTCATCAAAATAAACATTCTGACCAAATTTCATAAAGATTGGATGAAAACTGCGACCTCTATTGTCTACACAAGGTTTTTCTATTATATGACCTAGTTTTTTACCTAGTGACCCAGTTTTTGACTCCAGATGACCCAAATACAATCCCAACCCAGATTTCATCAATATAAACATTCTGACCAAATTTCATAAGGATTGGATGAAAACTGTGACCTCTACTGTCTACACAAACAAATTGTTGACGGACACACGCACGCTCACTGTTGACGGACACACGCACGCACACACGCACATATGGACGCTGGACATCACAGGGTTACATAAGCTCACCATGTCACTTCGTGACAGGTAAGCTAAAAAGCAAAGAAACATCAACAAATGTAATTTAATAGCTATCATTTATCACGGACTGTCTTGCGAAATACATTGAAATGACTGCTTTTCAGAATGTCAGTGTTTTTAAATGTCATTTTTTGCAATAATTTATACCAGGATAATTTTTTACAATCATAATGAAGTATTATTTTCTTAAACAATATAATATTAACATTCAGAGCAAACATGCTCCCATGGTCAGTAGCAATGCAATAAAGGTCGGCACATACCAATCTCATCTATGAATATAATTGATGGCTGTAGTTTTATTGCCTGCAAATAGAAACGTGGAACAGGATTAAAGAAATATAATTGAACAATAACTGTTACTGCATTTTTCCTATATTGTATTTGTGAGAAACCGATAGGATAAACAGAAAAAAACATTTTTAACAAACAAGATAATCTGACAGATAATAATGACTCAACTAAATGAAATTTGTTAATCATAATTCTTTTTACAATGATTATTAAATGTTATGCCATAAAGGACAGCATCACTATTACAAAACATGTAGATTGTGACACCTATTTACCTACACTTGTTCTAAGACTTTTTTTAAAGGTTTCAAAACAAATTTAATTTATCAAAGAAAATAATAACATTTAAAAAGTTATGATATTGTAATAGACATACAGTTTTATCCATTTATGTTTAACTTTTTGGAAAATGGAAAACCAACACAGTTATAAATCTTAAATAAATTCTCACCAATGAAAACACTGCTTCTGCTCTTTTCTGTGACTCGCCGTACCACTTATCAACCAGGGACGAGATCTGTAGATTAATAAACCTGGCACCTGAAGTTAAACATCATTTTCAGATGCAACATCTGTCACGGACGTTTAACTCTGGTTAACAACCGCCAGCATTTTAAGAACTAGTGAACAAAACTAGCTGATTAATGTCAATAATTTCAAAGTGGGGTACCTGTAGATTCAAGAAGTATCTTTCATAACAATTGTTGATTTCAAAAAGAGGCTTAATGATGTGCCCAATGTGTTGTCCCAGATAAGCCTGTGCAGTCCCCACAACCTTATTGGGGATGATACCTTCTGCCTAGAATCCTAGACTGGATTTTTGCTAAGAAAAGACTTCCTTTTAACAAGATGTGTTTGTGAAACACAATGTCCCCCTATATGATGTTTGACCTTGTAGGATGACCTTGACATTGTGAATGATGACCTTGACCATGACCTTTCACCACTCAAAATGTGCAGCTCCATGAGATACACATGCATGCCAAATATCAAGTTGCTATCTTCAATATTGCAAAAGTATTCATAAAATAAGCGATTTGGGCCACATATATTTGACCTCTGACCTTGAAGGATGACCTTGACCTTTCACCACTCAAAATGTGCAGCTCCATGAGATGCACATGCATGCCAAATATCAAGTTGCTATCTTCAATATTGCAAAAGTATTTATAAAATAAGCGATTTGGGCCACATATATTTGATCTCTGACCTTGAAGGATGACCTTGACCTTTCACCACTCAAAATGTGCAGCTCAATGAGATACACATGCATGCCAAATATCAAGTTGCTATCTTCAATATTGCAAAAGTATTCATAAAATGAGCGATTTTGGCCACATATATTTGACCTCTGACCTTGAAGGATGACCTTGACCTTGACCTTTCACCACTCAAAATGTGCAGCTTCATGAGATACACATGCATGCCAAATATGAAGTTGCTATCTTCAATATAGCAAAAGTTATTGCAAAATGTTAAAGTTGGCGCAAACAGACAGACCAACAGACAGACCAACAGACAGGGCAAAAACAATATGTCCCCCACTACTATAGTGGGGGACAGAACAAAAACATACCATAAAAGCAGAAAGTGTAGTCCCTGATTAGCTGAGCAGACTGCACTAATTTGGGAAAACACTTTACACACATGCATTAAAGCTATGTTTGCCCAGAGCAGTGCTCAAATTTAAGCTTTAAGGACCACACTTACCTGCAGCCTTTGCAGTTGCTTTTGCTATCATGGTCTTCCCACAACCTGGTGGTCCATACAGCAAAACACCTGATCAGATATGACATGATAAAAGTAATTACAGGTCCTACTTAAACAAGGAAATAATCAAAAGTTATATAAGAGGCATTAACAAGAGGTTTAAGGAATAAATATGTTATATACAGTTCATATTTGCTCTTCCCTGTGATAGCATATGCAATCTATAGCAGATTGAGTAATTTAAATATATTTGTATATTATTACATGAATTGACTTTGCAGGTTTTGTTGATTACATATTAAACTCTTGTTTATCATTTCTTCATCACATCACATAACATTTGACATTCAAAGTTCTAACTGGATGAAATTGCTGATTAGATTAGGCATTATAGAAAAGATTATCATGTATAAATTCCCTTGTGTTTACCTTTTGGTGGCTGTACTAAACAAGACCTCTGAAACAGGTCACGCCTTCTGAATGGAAAGATAACTGTATCTTGTATTTGATCAATGATCTCTTCCAGGCCGCCAATGTCTTCCCAGGAAACAGTCATGGCTGTAGGATCCACTAGGTTAGCAGCAATGCAAAGCTCATAATCTGTGAGCTGCAATGATCATTACAGGCACTGCTAAAAAAGTGGTATTGTAATATATTTCATTAGCATTTCACATGTCCCAGGTATGCCTTTTGGCCATTTAGCATTTCAAGCAGTTAATAACATACAATACTGCATTCTTTGAAGAGAATTAAACTAAATTGAGAAACAACCGTCACCCAAAGGTGCACAAAATGCACAATCAACCTAAACAAATGAGACAAAATTTAATATACCAAAACAAAGGTGCTCTTAATACAAAATGCTCTTTACTGACTCAACGTAACTGTTGCATAAATGTCTTTTAACTCTGATAAACCTTTGTTTTGTTATGATGTCAAAACAGAAGATTATGCAATGACTTTGTGATTTATTGAACAACAGTTGGCATTTTCTATAACAAATATAGGGAAGAGAAGGGTCACATATACTTATGCAGTAAAATGTAATTTATCACTGATATCTAACTATTGATGTACTATTGTGCACCAAGGTGTTTGTTTTATTATTACCTTCACATTGGTGACTCCCAGCCTCTGTAGCATTGCTTCTGCCTAGTAACAAAACATTCAACATTTTTTTTTAATTCAAATCAATACAGAAATGCTATAAAAAAAAATAGGAATTTATAAAAGTTAAAAATTAACAATAAAATATTTTTTTTAATTGGCAAATCAAATCTTGATCCAGGCAAAAATGTGAAATTCTCCCCATGCAATCTTGTTTACAGATCAGTCAACACCAACATTTTTCAACAGGTGATTGGCTAGTAGCAACATGATTGGACCCTGTAGAATCTTTGTTGTGTGCAACTATACAATAGATCAATCATACTGATTTAACAGTTACCAGTCAATTTGTGTTACCAGTCAATTTATGTGCATGGGCAAAAATTTATCATGACAGAGTTTATTTTCCTAAAATATAATATTTAAAAAAAAACAGCTTGATATTCTGAAATGTATTTGAAGGAGAAATTAATGTCTTGGTTGGGGTACAGGTGAACAACTAAAACTACATAAAATGCAAGGATGACCTTATTTGTTCAATTTGCAACCCTGCAGGGCGAGTTGTTTCAGATTGTTATACTCCTTTAGTCTATTAAATGCAAAATGCAAAGCATGACATGTTCCAAATCAATAAATAATGAATATTGATGGTAATTAAATCATGTACATACTATGTTTCACTGTGACCTTGAAATTCATTATTAATTACAGGAAGGCTAACAAAAAAAATTACCAACGCAAAAATGTTTATATAGCAGTGTTTCAAACATTATCACTTTAATATTCAATCAGAATATTGTTTCAATCATTAAATGTGCTATACATATTCAATTGAACATGCATATAATGTAACTATTCTATAACATATAACCACAGGAGTTTGAAATTCTATCCATAAAGATATAAAGCTAATCTAATGGCTAAATAAAGAAATACCCTTCATAGTATAAAGACTAGTCTTTATACTATATAGGGGAATTTTTTTTATTTTCAAATTTCAAACTCCTGTGATATAACTGATGTGATGCAATGAATGCTAACATTTGTTATAATATTTCAGCACTTGTTATTAGTCATTACAGAAATGAAAAAGACTAACTCTTTCTCTTGATTTCTGCTTCTCTTTTTTCGTGGGATCCATGGCATTGACCATGTAGTTTACACACCAGTAAGTTGCACCTATGGATGCTGCAAGACCCAGTAATGATGTAATGACTTTGGAAATGATTTCCCTTCGGGCCATTTCTTTTGATGTGTGAGTGGCAACATCTGATGGAACAGAATGGAAAATATTGTGAACTGTTTCGTCATCTGGTGTTATTCTATTGGCTTTCAGTCTTTTTAAAAGACTAGCAAAACTTTCTTTCACTTTATTAAAAAACAGCTCCATTTTAGTTTCCTCCATTTTTGTTGTTGTTGTTCTATGATCTCAAGGTTACATTATACTGAAACTAGAGTCTGTACTCTCTGCATAAATAAACACATTTTACACCGATGCATGTTTTCCCGTTAAGACGAGTGTTTTGTTTTATATTTTGGTGATATTGATAGGGTGATCATAGGTTGTCACTTCTTAATAACTGAAATATAATAAAGTTAAAGACTATAATAAAACGATGCGCTGACACGGGTTACACTTGAAGACGGCCGAAAAAAGAAGGGGCAATGACAGCTGATTTTGATTAGTGTCATGTTTATTCTTGCAAACTACATGACAAACTCTTTTTGTTTAAACGTTGTATTCATTTTTTGGTAAAATAAATAATTTATTTTCGCTTTTACATTGAATTATTGAAGAACAAGTATTCCAACATCGTGGGAGTTCTAACATCGTGGTATCCATTATTCTCGTGACCTCTCGTCGCGTGCGTTATTTTTCCGCGTGCGACTTCTGTCAAAAGTGACAGCGGTTTGTTTACATCTCATTTCCATTGTCTGAAATGTCTCTTTTCCATTGTCTGCAAAAAGGCAGTGAAACACCAAATTACGCTACATTTTTTTTATTCAGCAAAACAGTTCAACGCTAAATAGTTTGTGCATGATGTTCAAAAGATTTAAGTTACATTTAAAAGCGAATACGTTTGTTCGTAATATGTACGGTACCGACGGACTAATACATTTAAAACAAAAAGTCTATTTTTTCAGTTCTTTCCTTCTAGAAGTCTAGCCACGGCGTGAGAAAATAATATTTCAAATTGCATTCGTTAGCACACCTCATCCTTAACCACTCAAGATTATTTTAAAATCGAATTATTGTTCTTGACTATAAATAGTCTATAGTCTTTACTAAAATTCGAATATGGCCACAGTAAATAACACTGAAAATCGCACCATCGTTCATTTCTGAAAGTCAACTATGGCCACAGTATATGACTCTTAAAATAACACCATCGTTCATTACTCAAAGTCGACTATGGCCACAGTAAATGACTCTTAAAATGACACCATCGTTCATTACTAAAAGTCGACTATGGCCGCAGTAAATGACTCTTAAAATGACACCCATCGTTAATTACTACAAATCGACTATGGCCACAGTAAATGACTCTTAAAATGACACCCATCGTTCATTACTACAAGTCGACTATGGACACAGTAAATGACTCTTAAAATGACACTATCGTTCATTACTGCAAGTCGACTATGGCCACAGTAAATGACTCTTAAAATAACACCATCGTTTATTACTAAAGGTTGACTATGGCCACAGTAAATGACTCTTAAAATTACACCATCGTTCATTACTGAAAGTAGACTATGGCCACAGTAAATGACACTTAAAATGACACCATCGTTCATTACTGCAAGTCGACTATGGCCACAGTATATGACTCTTAAAATAAGACCATCGTTCATTACTGCAAGTCGACTATGGCCACAGTAAATGACTCTTAAAATGAAACCACCGTTCATTACTAAAGGTCGACTATGGCCACAGTAAATGACTCTTAAAATGACACCATCGTTTAATACTAAAAGTCGACTATGGCCACAGTAAATGACTTTTAAAATAACACCATCGTTCATTACTGCAAGTCGACTATGGCCACAGTAAATAACTCTTAAAATGACACCATCGTTCATTACTGAAAGTCGACTATGGCCACATTAAATGACTCTTAAAATGACACCATCGTTCATTAATAAATGTCGACTATGGCCACACCAAACGACTCTTAGAATGACACCATCGTTCATTACTGAAAGTCGACTATGGCCACAGTAAATGACTCTTAAAATGACACCATCCTTCATTACTAAATGTCGACTATGGCCACAGTAAATGACTCTTAAAATGACAACATCGTTCATTACTGAAAGTCGACTATGGCCACAGTAAATGACTCTTAAAATAAGACCATCGTTCATTACTGCAAATTGACTATGGCCACAGTAAATGACTCTTAAAATTACACCATCGTTTAATACTAAAAGTCGACTATGGCCACAGTAAATGACTCTTAAAATAACACCATCGTTCATTACTGCAAGTCGACTATGGCCACAGTAAATAACTCTTAAAATGACACCATCGTTCATTACTGAAAGTCGACTATGGCCACAGTAAATGACTCTTAAAATGATACCATCGTTCATTAATAAATGTCGACTATGGCCACAGCAAACGACTCTTAAAATGACACCATCGTTCATTACTGAAATTCGACTATGGCCACAGTAAATGACACTTAAAATGACACCATCGATTATAACTGGAAGTCGACTATGGCCACAGTATATGACTCTTAAAATAAGACCATCGTTCATTACTGCAAGTCGACTATGGCCACAGTAAATGACTCTTAAAATGACACCATCGTTCATTACTGAAAGTAGACTATGGCCACAGTAAATGACACTTAAAATGACACCATCGTTCATTACTGCAAGTCGACTATGGCCACAGTATATGACTCTTAAAATAAGACCATCGTTCATTACTGCAAGTCGACTATGGCCACAGTAAATGACTCTTAAAATGAAACCACCGTTCATTACTAAAGGTCGACTCTGGCCACAGTAAATGACTCTTAAAATGACACCATCGTTTAATACTAAAAGTCGACTATGGCCACAGTAAATGACTCTTAAAATCACACCATCGTTCATTACTGCAAGTCGACTATGGACACAGTAAAAGACTCTTAAAATGACACCATCGTTCATTACTGAAAGTCGACTATGGCCACAGTAAATAACCCCAATTATCTATGCTTAAGCATTAATACGAAAATGTGAATGAGATTTTGTATAAAGACAAAGGCGCTCTTATGCCATTATAAGCATTAATACAAAATTGTGAACGAGTTTTAGGCAAACCACATAGGCGCTCTTATCCGCCATATAGCCATTAATACGGAAATATGAACGAGATTTAGTCAATATACCTAGGCGCTCTTTTCCCGCGATAAGCATTAATACGGAAATATGAACGACATTTTGTTAAAACAAATAGTCTCTTTTATCATCCATATAGGCAATAAATACGGAAATTAGAACGAGATTTAATGAAAAGACAAAGGCGCTCTTATCCCATTATAAGCATTTATTCAAAAGACATAGTCGCTCTTATTCGCCATATAGCCATAAATACTGAAATATGAACGAGATTTAGTCAAAAGACATAGGCGCTCTTATCAACCATATAGCCATAAATATAATACAATGTAAGAGTACTATATTTTACACTTGTATGTATAATGAATATTCCTGATTCACGTATGAGTTTGAGCGCTCATTAACCTGTTTAACCTGCCCAGTAGTTAACATTGACCGTTACAAAGCGGTGACACCGGCTTTATTGTACTCTTTTTGTATTTTGTTTCGTTTTGTGCCGTTCTGTTTTGGCAATTCATCACTTGCCATGAATAAAGGACCACGTACGTATGTATAATACAGGGTAAGATCTTGGATCCCAAAAGGTACATGGTGCTGCTAGAAAGAAGCAGGGTGGCGATTCGGAACAGAAAATGACATATTCATATAATATCCAGGTATTTTATTAATCAAATACAAACATATTGTCATTAACAAACAAATTATCTATGGAAAAACGTATGATTGCGTCACTATACACACGCACATACGTTTGCAAATGTTTTGCTAAGATTTGCAGTAGATTTACGCTTGTTGCAAGAAAGATATTTATTTTTGCATGCATTTATTATTGCATGTAGAATACGCATTTAATCCGAATGCACCAACTCTTGTAAGTAGACAAAATGACACCTCCCTTATGATGGCTTTTTACCCCTCTAAGACAGTGAAGGAATATTATTTTGGCGATGTCCGGAGGTGTTAATCAATAATTATTTATTAAATTTCATTAAACTTAATATGAATGTGTTCAATCATACTGCGGTGCACGCGTAATTAATTTATTGCCCCTTAATAGATTGAAATTCAGGAAGGTTGTACGTCCGGGGCTGTTTCACAGTACCTATTTCACGAAACTTAAAACAAATATACATCATCATTCGCCGATATTGTTTCTGTGTGGTTCTCCGTCCTTCCACTTTCAATGTCCGGAGCTGTGTGACAGTAACTATTGCATGAAAGTCTATAAAACTTAAATGTCATCATACTGCAGTGGTGCACACTTAAGTTCTGTAGGAATCGATAACTCAACAGTTAACAGTAAACCGGTGTCTGTAATGCAACGATCCCACTTTTGTCCTTACACATCTTCCGACCGTACGGTGTTGTCAGCCATGTTGAACTTTTCTGCAGGATGTTAGCGTCTTTGTGTTCACCAGGCTTTACCTTTGAAATAGATTGCAACAAAATCCAATCTGGTACGACATATTGACTAGGATTCTCACACAGTTTTTGAGAACCATGAAAGTTGTGACATAAGCTACAAGAAAACATGCTTTTTAACATGAATATACATCTACTATCCAGAAAAATGTCTTAAATGAAACTTCATGAGCACCTACAATTTCATCTGTGAAATTTATGTTCCGTGTTTTACTTACGTCTATCCGCTAGGGCGCTTGACCAATATTCTTTTATGCTCGAGCCTGCATTAAAAAACCCAAAATATTTGTGAAAATGAACTAAAAACACATCAAGTTACATAACAAGTCAA
This sequence comes from Dreissena polymorpha, assembly GCF_020536995.1. Classification (NCBI taxonomy): domain Eukaryota; kingdom Metazoa; phylum Mollusca; class Bivalvia; order Myida; family Dreissenidae; genus Dreissena; species Dreissena polymorpha. Next base: position 120,765,351 of record NC_068356.1, on the reverse strand, counting down.
ACTTTTAAAGTGTCAAAGGCTACGAAGACACTTATAAGTAATTGTTTTATTTCGATGATACGATAAACGTTTACTAATCATAAATTGCCTGTGACTAGTAATTGTATTAATGGCTTGGTTATGCCAAAACACGTTACAGATATCTCTTTAAACCATTTTGTAAAACGTAAATCCGAATGAAATTTCTATGACATTTATACGAAAAGAAAAACCTAATATGACTGCTATATGTTTTTACAAAACTGATCATTGTAGTATTAATGATATGGACAATACATACGGTGAGTTGTTGCCAGGCTATATGCTGTGAAAAAACTTTTGGCCACCGTTCGTTGCAGAGCCTCTGTGGCCTCTTTATAACTACATCCAGTCGCCTGCAGTTTTTTGATTTGAAACAAACGATTATGAGAATATTTAACAAATTTTACATACATGTACTGCGAAATATTTTCTGTACGAATATGTAGTTTACTTTGACACCAAAGAAGAAAATAATTTTTTTATGACATTCGAAACCGATATACTTTTTTCAATTAATTATATAACTTTAAATCTTTGCTTTTACTATTTATATTGTTCGGACTCGCCTTTAAAAACCGCGTAAAAAATAAAACGGGATTCTATGTCTATTGACAGTCTAACAGGCATGTTATATGGAGATATTGTACATTTTAAGACTTTGTTCTTCCCATTAACATTTAAAATATTTACATTTAACGAATTAAATTTACACAAACACAGCGCAAGTTTATACTTTCGTGAATAAAATGTGGTTGTTCACAAAATGACCAAAATGTTACGCACTCTTATAAATAAAATCATGTTTTGAAAACGTATATATTATTGTAAGATGATACTTGTTACAAAAAATAATCAAAGACCATACTCTATACCTCGTGCATGATCACTGAACACGCTTCCTTGACGAGGACGGATTCTGTATACGATGAAACTAGTCTGTAATTTAATATAGAAATGGTATTGGTTTTAATTTTTATAAGTTTAAGTTTAGTTTTTAACAAATGTTGATGGCAGTCTCGATCGAGCACGACCTGAGATGTATATCTTTCCACATACTAATTTTTAACCTTTACAAAATCGGTCATATGCAAGATTATGTTTATTTTTCACTTTCTAAATCCATTGTAAACGGCCCAATGATTATGTTATGGCTGACTGGAATAGTTCATGAAAAAAATCAATACTCAATAAAAAAATATAATACGAAATACCTTTTGTTCTTCTTGAAAGCTGATTTCAGCTTTTCGTTAGCTACGAGCTTTACCAAAGGGTGGTTCCTGTAAATGTCGTCATTATTGACAGTTTAAGTAAGCAATCAATTTCCCATGTTTTGTGAAATTTGTATGAAATCAAAGAAAGGGAAAGTTTTACATTGTGTATGGTACCGTTTGTCAGGAGAAATTGTGAATAAGCGAATAACACATATTTTTTCTTTACAATCGAACCTCGACTTTTATCGTTAATTGATTCAAAATATTTCTGCTCTTATCCTAAATATAAAGTGGTTATATAAATAAGGGAACACAGATAGCTTTCAATATAATTGGTATTTTGAATGCCAAGCGCTTATGCAATATACAGTTGCCATTGCTAGGCATTGTACTGTACTAAGTGCCTGTTCGTAATGCAGCTGGATCATTGCGATACTTTGGTCTTTACGAATTTCTCATATAGAGTTTATCTATTTCGTTCGGAGCTCATTGAATTCGAAGTAGCTCTTGACTTTGGGCAAGTAACAGACGCATCAAGACCAATTCCACAACACCGTCACACATAGGTTTCGGTGGCAAGACCGAGTTCGAATACTACGCCGTTTACAAAGCTTTTCTGCTGTTAAAGTCAGTTTTTGTAAGCATTAACGCACATTTTGAATAAGCTTAGTATATCAGTGCATTGAATTTAATTGCAGAAAAGCTACCATATTTATGACAATTACAACTTACCCGTTTTCTGAAAAGGTATCTTGGATGTTTTTCTCCACGACATTCAGTGCCTGAATTACATGAGGAAAAAACTGATAAAAATGAACCAAATGATTATAGCATGTACACTGTTTCAAGAGTATGACAATACGTTAATGAAATTGTGCATTAATATTTGAATATGATAATCAATAGGCATGCAACGGAGAGTAATGTATGAATTAATACCTCTAACGCGAAAACGCAAAATCCATATCCGATGGAACTTTTTGGTGCCGCGTCTACGTTTGTAATACATTTGCAATGGTTAAGCAACCACAAAACGTCACTGAAATATATATAAAGAGATCGGAATGAAATGGCGATAGAACTTCGACCAAATTCCTATGAACTTATGTGATCCAATGAAGAGTAAAATATATATGACTTTCTTTTACAATATTGTAACCACTAAAACATGTAGAAATCCTATGATACCATTGCTCACTTTAAGAGTCATTTACTGTGGCCATAGTCGACTTTCAGTAATGAACGATGGTTTTACGGTGGCCATTGTCGACTTGCAGTAATGAACGATAGTGTCATTTTAAGAGTCATTTACTGTGACCATAGTCGAACTGCAGTAATGAACAGTGGTGACATTTAAAGAGTCATTTACTGTGGCCATAGTCGACTTCCAGTAATGAACGGTGGTGTCATTTTAAGAGTCATTAACTGTGGCCATAGTCGACTAGCAGTAATGAACGATGGTGTCATTTTAAGAATCATTTACTGTGGCCATAGTCGACTTGCAGTAATGAAAACAGTGGTGACATTTTAAGAGTCATTTACTGTGGCCATAGTCGACTTGCAGTTATGTACGATGGTGTCGTTTTTAGAGTCATTTACTGTGGCCATATTCGACTTGCACTAATGAACGATGGTCTCATTTTAAGAGTCATTTACTGTGGCCATAGTCGACTTTTAGTAATGAACGATGGTGTCATTTTAAGAGTCTTTTACAGCGGCCATAGTTGACTAGAAGTAATGAACGATGGTGTCATTTTAATAATCATTTACTGTGGCCATAGTCGACTTGCAGTAATGAACGATGGTGACATTTTAAGAGTCATTTTACTGTGGCCATAGTCGACTTCCAGTAATGTACAATGGTGTCATTTTAAGAGTCATTTACTGTGGCCATAGTCGACTTGCAGTAATGTACAATGGTGTCATTTTAAGAGTCATTTACTGTGGCCATAGTCGAATTGCAGTAATGAACGATGGTGTTATTTTAAGAGTCATTTACTGTGGCCATAGTCGACTTTTAGTAATGAACGATGGTGTCATTTTAAGAGTCTTTTACTGTGTCCATAGTCGACTAGCAGTTATGAACGATGGTGTCATTTTAAGAATCATTTACTGTGGCCATAGTCGACTTGCAGTAATGAACAGTGGTGACATTTTAAGAGTCATTTACTGTGGCCATAGTCGACTTTTAGTAATGAACAGTGGTGACATTTTAAGAGTCATTTACTGTGGCCATAGTCGACTTTTAGTAATGAACGATGGTGTTATTTTAAGAGTCATTTACTGTGGCCATAGTCGAATTGCAGTAATGAACAGTGGTGACATTTTAAGAGTCATTTACTGTGGCCATAGTCGACTTCCAGTAATGAACGGTGGTGTCATTTTAAGAGTCATTAACTGTGGCCATAGTCGAATTGCAGTAATGAACGATGGTGTAATTTTAAGAGTAATTTACTGTGGCCATAGTCGACTTTCAGTAATGAACGATGGTGTCATTTTAAGAGTCATTTACTGTGGCCATAGTCGACTTTTAGTAATGAACGATGGTGTCATTTTAAAAGGCATTTACTGTGGCCATAGTCGACTAGCAGTAATGAACGATGGTGTCATTTTAAGAGTCATTTACTGTGACCATAGTCGACTTGCAGTAATGAACACTGGTGACATTTTAAGAGTCATTTACTGTGGCCATAGTCGACTTGCAGTAATGAACAGTGGTGACATTTTAAGAGTCATTTTACTGTGGCCATAGTCGACTTCCAGTAATGTACAATGGTGTCATTTTAAGAGTCATTTACTGTGGCCATAGTCGACTTGCAGTAATGTACAATGGTGTCATTTTAAGAGTCATTTACTGTGGCCATAGTCGAATTGCAGTAATGAACGATGGTGTTATTTTAAGAGTCATTTACTGTGGCCATAGTCGACTTTTAGTAATGAACGATGGTGTCATTTTAAGAGTCTTTTACTGTGTCCATAGTCGACTAGCAGTTATGAACGATGGTGTCATTTTAAAAATCATTTACTGTGGCCATAGTCGACTTGCAGTAATGAACAGTGGTGACATTTTAAGAGTCATTTACTGTGGCCATAGTCGACTTTTAGTAATGAACAGTGGTGACATTTTAAGAGTCATTTACTGTGGCCATAGTCGACTTTTAGTAATGAACGATGGTGTTATTTTAAGAGTCATTTACTGTGGCCATAGTCGAATTGCAGTAATGAACAGTGGTGACATTTTAAGAGTCATTTACTGTGGCCATAGTCGACTTCCAGTAATGAACGGTGGTGTCATTTTAAGAGTCATTAACTGTGGCCATAGTCGAATTGCAGTAATGAACGATGGTGTAATTTTAAGAGTAATTTACTGTGGCCATAGTCGACTTTCAGTAATGAACGATGGTGTCATTTTAAGAGTCATTTACTGTGGCCATAGTCGACTTTTAGTAATGAACGATGGTGTCATTTTAAAAGGCATTTACTGTGGCCATAGTCGACTAGCAGTAATGAACGATGGTGTCATTTTAAGAGTCATTTACTGTGACCATAGTCGACTTGCAGTAATGAACACTGGGGACATTTTAAGAGTCATTTACTGTGGCCATAGTCGACTTGCAGTAATGAACAGTGGTGACATTTTAAGAGTCATTTACTGTGGCCATAGTCGACTTTTAGTAATGAACGATTGTGTTATTTTAAGAGTCATTTACTGTGGCCATAGTCGAACTGCAGTAATGAACAGTGGTGAAATTTTAAGAGTCATTTACTGTGGCCATAGTCGACTTCCAGTAATGAACGGTGGTGTCATTTTAAGAGTCATTAACTGTGGCCATAGTCGACTAGCAGTAATGAACGATGGTGTTATTTTAAGAGTCATTTACTGTGGCCATAGTCGAATTGCAGTAATGAACGATGGTGTCATTTTAAGAGTCATTTACTGTGGCCATAGTCGACTTTTAGTAATGAACGATGGTGTCATTTTAAGAGTCTTTTACTGCGGCCATAGTTGACTAGCAGTAATGAACGATGGTGTCATTTTAAGAGTCATTTACTGTGGCCATAGTCGACTTGCAGTAATGAACAGTGGTGACATTTTAAGAGTCATTTACTGTGACCATAGTCAACTTACAGTAATGAACAATGGTGTAATTTTAAGATTCATTTACTGTGGCCATAGTCGACTTGTAGCATTGGACGTAGGTGTCATTTAAAGAGTCATTTACTGTGGTCATAGTCGACTTGCAGTACTGAAAAATGGTGTCTTTTTAAGAGTCATTTACTGTGGCCATAGTCGACTTGAAGTAATGAACGATGGGGACATTTTAAGAGCCATTTGCTGTGGCCATAGTCGACTTTCAGTAATGAACGATGGTGTCATTTTAAGAGTGATTAACTGTGGCCATAGTCTACTTGCAGTAATGAACAATTGTGTCATTTTAAGAATCATTTGCTGTGGTCATAGTCGACTTTCATTAATGAACAGTGGTGACATTTTAAGTTTCATTTACTGTAGCTATATTTGACTTGCAGTAACGAAAAATTGTTTCATTTTTAGTGTCATTCACTGTGGCCATAGTCGACTTGAAGAAATGAGCAATGTTGTCATTTTAATAGTTATTTACTGTGGCCATAGTCGACTTGCAGTAGCGCTCATCACATGCACGCGCACTATCAAGTTGCCTGATTATATATTTATTATCGATGTACATTAAACTTATAAACCATACGTGTAGTACACCATACACATTTATATTTGACCATTGCAGATAGAAGACTAGTACCAGTATATATAATTTCATTCGTATTTAAGAATGCAATTTATGTTACTATTTACTTTTTATCTTTTAGTCCTCCGACGTCTTTCTAAAACTAAATGTTCTATAACCGGTCTTTCTCTTCACTAACCGGTCTTTCTCGTCTATGGCCATACAACTATTTTCCATAGCCGAAACAGCCTATCGAAACAGCCAATGGAATCAGGAACATGGAAAAGAGTGTTTCCCAATTATTGTGACATGCAGTCGTTCAATGGACGACTCGTTTGTTATATTCTAATTATTAATACAACCTTCATTTGTATTATGTTAAACTATATAAGTGTAGCCAAAATTCAATATGTGAACTATTTACAAATCATTTAATATATATATATTTATATTAGATTATAAGATTCACAAAAGAGAAATAGCGATAATTTTCCAAAGAGATTACTATTAATCGATTTAAATTGTTATACAAACGAATAATGAAAAAATTTCTTGACATAAGCGCGGGAAAAATAAAGTAAACAAAAACGATCACTTTTTCAATTATAATTAAATAATTAATTCTAGCAGTTTAATCGTGCTAAGTGTTCTTTGGACTGAAATAATTCTGCCGGGACGAACAATTTAAATATAAAATATATAGGTGATTTGAAATTTGAGGTAATATGATAATAGGTGCTACCTAATTTACGGGCAAAAGCTTATTTGATGTTTGATAAAAATAACACGGGTAATATATGTCTGCACATTATCATGCAACAAAACTTTCAATTTCTTTACAAAACAATATGTAATTTAGCAAAGCAATAAAATATAATTTGTTTAAATCCTAACCCTTTCCTTGACAGGTACGCGTTTCTACGACCCTATCGATTCCCTGTCAAATATGCGTATCTACGCCTGTATCGATTCCCTGTTATCTACGCATTTCTACTACCCTATCTATTACCATATATATAAGCGTTTTTACGAGGCACGATTTAATTTGCTATTTAAATGCTTAAAATGACGTTTTAAGTGTAACAGAAATGCATATACACCTACGTTCATCATTTTTCTAAACTGTCAAGTAAACATCCGGTAACGTTGCTATTTAAAGTAATGATGCAATTGGCGACCAATCAAGACAAGGGTTTACCATTTGACATGCGTAAATCACGTTCCGGGATATGCGCGCTTCGGGCATTTCGTAATGTCCTAAAATAACTGCTATTCTCGATACGTATTTAATTTAGACATTTTCCGAAAACGTATTAATAACTCGTTAAAAATGCCGCAAAAATAAACACGTTCCATAGGGATATATTATGATTTGGGTGTAAATCGATTTCATTCTTATTCAGTGCTCCAGCCAGCTTTTCAAAATAGAGGGGAGCTTCCTCAAAAAGGGCACATTTCACGCGTTATTTTGGAAAATAAATATACTTAAGTATATACTTTGGTTATACTAAATACTTTTGAAATGTAAACATTAGTGCATTGGAAGCTTTCACCAATTGTATGCTGTTCCTCATTTTGTGTAATGAAATTATAATAAATATATTTCTATCTACATTGGCGCTAAGGAAAACAACTTAGTAGCCAATTTCATAACCGACTTGGGCTAGCATCCGACTACACACATTAGAGATATGTAGATATCATATTTCTTTCAGTTTGTGTTTCGTAATACACAGGATATTGGATTATCGGTGCTTGATTGGGCAATAAAACAAAGACGCAGTCGGCGGTCTTCAATATGCCTTTGAACTGACCAATATAATAATTAATAGCGCACGTGCTAATCTAACATTTAGGGATAAGAAACACGGGTTCTAGACACTTTGAATAAACATGTTTACCGGACGCAGCAGTAGTCTTCAAATGACGTTGGCGCGCGTGCCATGTTACCTCAGCGTTTTGTTATTTGGTGCACGAATACACGGGTTTGTCGGCGACTTCTGGGTTATAAAGTTATATGTCGGCGATCAGATTATAAACTGGAGTACCGGTATTTGATAATAAAGTAGCTGCCTAAAATTGGAATTTTGCAAATAAATACACGAACTGAAGACTTATTGAAGACGCCGACATTGCCGGATTTCGATCGGTAATAAAATGCAAATTGATTATATGAATATTCATGGCACATTATGCAACATCCAATTAAATTGTTACCGGTATCTATAAATGTTTATAAATCATTTGGTGAATTAATGTAATAGAAATACCAAGTATGGTAAGAATTTTATAAGAAATAATACAATTGATTTTGAAAATGAATGAAGTTAATTGAGAAACTCTGTGTTTTTCTATAGTTATTTATAAGAATTTACATGAATTTTGAGGCTTGCAGAATGAATTTATAAAATAAAAAAAATCTTCAAGAAAGAAGAATTGCAGTTTGGAAAGTAAGAAAAAAAAATCCAAAATATAATTATTTGTATTTGATTCAACACACCAACTTCGCAAAGTTTCTATATGAGCTGGGAAGAGATTTGCATTTAAACCCAGTAAAACACACAACGGTCAACATTACATGACTATAACTGATGAATAAAATAATGTAGAAACTTAAGTTTACACCACAGGAAAGGAAATTTTATTAGCTAAAACTTTCATATTGAGTGTTTTTCAATAATATTTCAACTTTTATGAGAAAATCAGGTTTAAAGGCAACAAGGGTTGCGTTTCCAAAGAGGTAGATTTGCATTGAAACGCAGTAAAACACACAACAGTCAACTTTGCATGACTATAACTGACCAATAAATTAAGGTAGAAACATACAGTTTACACCACAGGAAAGGAAATTTTATTAGCTAAAACTTTCATATATAGTATTTTTCAATAATATTTCAATTTTTATGAGAATATCAGGTTCAAAAGCAATAAGGGTCATAAAACAGGGTTTTTCCAATAATGCCTGTAAAGATGGGGTACTGATATTGATAAGATGGCTATCAGCCACTGGTCAGCAGGCAGCTAGGTCTTGTGGTAACTGGAGAGGCTTATATTGGCTAAATGGCTGTCAAGGAAAGGGTTAAACAAGTTTATGAAGCTATGCTTTTTGTATAGTAACCCCTTGTACTGTTTTCAAACTCTTAAACATGTATTTCATTTTTTGTTTCCATTTTTCAAAACAATGTTAGAATTTAAAAAAAAAATCTCGCGAAACTGTGTTTTATTGATGTTTTCCATATGCAGGGATGCCATTTATGTTTTAGGGTGAGATTATTTCTAAAACGATTTTATTTAACTTAAGCATAAAAAAGAAAGGTGCCGTACTTCATTATCTTGGTCCCATGTCTAAATCATCGACATCGTAAATGTATCCCCTGCATATGTAAATGAAAAACTTTTTGTACTTAATAAATGTTAATAAATATATAAATGCAACAATGCTTGCGGGAGTGTTTGCGTCTATCTTGAAAGAAGTGCATAGACCTCATTCACTGCGCAAAATTACACAGACCAGAAATATTACCTTTGGCTTTGGACACAATACTCTTTGCATATCTTACGCACTGTTAGAGCTTATGTCATGAAATGTGGTAAACTTATTGTATTTTTCTGAATCCTCAGGAATTAACAGTTGGTAAAAACTATCGATTATGGCATACACAGATTGAACATTACTAGGTTGGTGCTAAGGAGAAAATACTAGTAGCAAAAATTTAGGTTTATGATGAAGACCCACATCATAAGCTTAACGCTAAATATATGAGTGTACCTGTCACTTTATGTGTGAGACAAAAAGTAAACAACAACATACTTATTATCACGAATTTACTGTTATCAACAAGAATTGTTTTACCAGTAAATAATTTACCAAACCATATTTAAATAAAATATAATCAAATATTTTTCACCTGAATTTAATAACATTATTTCGTTTATTTTCATTTCATTTAATTCATTTTCATGTTTTGAAAGTAAAGATATTCAGTCATTATGGAATGTGGCATTAAACATATAGACAGCAGCTGCGTATTGCATGTGAATGAGGCAGTTTCCACATGAATATGATTATTAAATAACAACCCGATTATTAAACTACATGTACATCCCAATGATTAAAGTCAAGTTTTTGTATGTTCAAGCTCATAAACAAAATAACACATTCAGTATGTTCATTTATACCTCTATCTTCTCGCCCTTTTTTCTGTGCACTCAACACATGTAGTATTAGACACACTGTTATGAGTTTGCATATATTCGGTAAGTTCCTACCACGCGTTTGTTTGTTGAAAAAAGGCGCTCAGTCATGGCACTAAATGTCAATGAGTTGACTTCATCAAAGATGTAGAACCAAAAAAAATACTCCACTCATCCAGTACGCCTTCTATAAAGAAATAATAACAAGCAGTCATCAAATAAAATGAATACCGTATCCTACACTTTCGCTTCTTATATGGTCTTCAAAAGTAAGTAATCAGTGGTAATCAGAAACAGTTGACAAAACTAAACTTCTGCAAAGTGTGCTACTGGCACTGCATTATGCACATTTATATTTAAGCAAAAATTAACATTCATTTATATTATCCTAACCCTAACCCTAACAATGTAAACATCCACCAGAGTATGTCAGTTTCAATTTTTACTTCTTAATGACGTATCGACGAAAGCAGTGACGTCACACAGACATGTATAGTTGTCAACGAAAGAAACGCGGCCGTTCATGTTGTGAACATATTAAACTTTTAAACAATTGTTTATTTATGTAAAGGGATAATATTAACTATAGAATATTGGGTTCATTGAAGAAGTTAATTCGAAACTAATCTTATTCGGTATTGAAAACCGGAAGTACGCAAATAATTTAGACGGGTTATCTTTTTAAAGATTTTGTTAACAACATCTAGAGCAATTTTCAATTTGCAATGCATTATGGGAAACAGGAAGTTTCACACAGGGAGGCAAACAGACGTATTTTGATCGTAGAAAATCATAATACAATAACATAGAGTACGATTCGCTACTTAATAATTACTGCCATGCCGTATTATTTCATGAGGAATGCATCTACGTGTCATATAGCGTTTGTCGAAGTGCCTATGTGCTCCAGCGCTCTATGATTTTCCATCGCGAAAATAGGTGACGGCAGAAATTATTTGACTTGTATCCCTATAAGGTAATGTCTCTTTGTATTTCAGAAAAGTGAAACAAATAAACGGTCAACGTCCGCTTCGCGGGCTTTTGCCCGTATAATTTTGATTTCTTGTTTTTAATGTGAAAATACTGAGCTCAAGCCAGGGATTGAACCCACGACCTCCAGAGTGGTAGTCGGACATTTTAACCACGTCGCTAAAGAGCTAGCCAAACAGCAAGGCTGTTGGAAGTGACCTTATTTCACTACACTCCTCACTACACTCCTCCCCCTTTTAATGTTGTAAGGCCCAGACACGCCCACTACAGCATATTTTGCATCCGCATGGTCCTCCCAGAAGCCATTAAACAGCTCAGACCCATTCCCGCATTCACTGTTCTTTTTGCCTCATCGCCAGTAATGTGAAAATACTGAGCTCAGGCCGGGGATTGAACCCACGACCTCCAGAGTGGTAGTCAGACACTTTAACCACGTCGCTAAAGAGCTAGCCCAACAGCAAGGCTGTTGGAAGTGACCTTATTTCACTACATTTTAAAGGGACCCTTTCACGTTTTGGTAAATTGGCAAACTTTAAAAAATTGTTTCAGATTAGCAAATTTCCATCGCAATTATGTTATTCGTGAGGAAACAAAAATACTGAACATTTACCATGCTCTAAACTATCCATTATATGCATCTTTTGACGATTTAAAAACCTGAAAATCATAAAGCATTGCAACGCGAATCGATTGAATAATTTGGAGAGTTCTGTTGTTGTCGTTATATTTTGTGACACTACAAGGATTGCTTATATAAATGATAAAATGCATCATTTACTGTATGAGCACGGATGGCTGAGTGGTCTAGGTGGTAGACTTTTTCTCCAGGGGTCAGTGGTTTCAGCTCAGTTAAGGGTTATTTTTTTTCTTTCTTTAGTTTTATTCTCTTTTTTTTTAATGGAGCTTTTTCGATCCAATGTTTATATTTATCAATATAAAGCATTTAATGACAAACTTCAATGCATGCCAAAATCTGTGAAAGGTCCCTTTAAACATCCTCTATTTACCAGTGAATTAATGCCAACAATGCAAAAACAAACGATTAACCTTTAAAGATTTATTGAATTCTTGCTTAATTCATGTCAAATGTTTTTATTATCCCCCGCCATAGGCGCAGGGATATTGTTTTGGCGTTGTCCGTCCGTCTTTCCGTCCGTCCGGAGCCATATCTTGGAAGTGCTTTGGCGGATTTCATTGAAACTTGCTGTGAGTATATATATGGATAAGAGAATGATGCACGCCAAATGGCATTGTACATCATCTGTTAATAACGGAGTTATGGCCCTTTGTGTCTTGAAAAAATGCTTTTTTGTGTGTGTACGAAGCCATATCTTGGAAGTGCTTTGGCGGATTTCATTGAAACTTGGTATGGGTATGTATATCAATAAAAGGATGATGCACGCCAAATGGCATTGTACACCATCTGTTTATAAGGGAGTTATGGCCCTTTGTATCTTGAGTGTCAAATATAACACTTGTGTCTAGAAGCATATCGGCTGGCTATGTTAGCGTTTCCGATCGCCAAAATCGCCATAGGCGATTGAATCTTTCAGCTGGCGATTAAAGTTTAAAATGTGAATGAAAATGGCGATTGCAAAAAAACCTGATATTTCTCTGTAAGTATATAATATTCCCTACTTTTAAAGAGAACTCGGTACCGATTTCCACATGTAATCGCCATAAAAGCTCCAGGTGGTAATAGATAGTCCATTGATAAGAGATAAACGGATGCCCGTATCGTATATTCAAGCCACATAACACAGTCATGTATGCTGACAGATGCATCACGGGAAATTTTCGGGTAACTTTCCATTCGTAAAACTGTGATATTTAACGTCCAATCGGTTACGGGAATGTTTATGGAGGCGGAGTTATATAGCGATTATTATTTTTGATTGACGTCGGTCACAGAGTAAGCGTTTATCGCAGGTTTATTAACAATGAATCACGGTTGTAGCATTAATACGTGATATAAAACCGGTAAATAAAGCAGTGCATTAAAGGCGATTTCGGGCATCATCATCACACCTATTTACCGTACTGTAAACAATCATTAATTATGAGAAGTTAATTGCAATTGGTGAGCAGTGTAAAATTACTTACGGCGAGTAGGTGAAAAACAAAACCCGTTAATAATTTGATGCGGTAACAAATTAAATCCAGTGCATGTATATTGTATCATTTCTATTTGTAGAACTGATTTACACCGTTTTTCTACAGCCACGTGATAATAACTATTTCACCATGCATTAATACCGGTATGCCATGTAAAACCAGTGTTATAAGAAAGAGCGCAAAATTATTGCTGTCGTCTGCAATTCCAAGTTCTACGCATGCAAAGCATGCTTTTTTAAAAACTGTGTAACTAAATATAGCCTAGCCACTCAGTACATGCAGTATTTAAGACTTACAAATTTACCGGTACGTTTCAATAAATTATACATTGCAACTATGGAAAAATATGTCAATTCAAGAATACATTGCAGTAAATGTATTTTTCAAGAATCAAGAAGCACCAGACTACGTCAAAAATTATTGGGAGAAGGGGGGGTGGCGAATAAGAGTTACGCAAGACCAAACCAATCAAAGACCGGGGCATATCTGAAAGTTCTAACATTGTATACTGTTTATGCCAGTGCATGAAAAAAAAATGAAAAATAAAAAAAAAACATAAAATTATTTGATTTCAGGTAACAAATAATTTATTTAAATGTGACTTCATTGATAATTTAATACAGTCATTGTTGATACCTATAGATTCATGATAATGATTATGTCGTTCATTGAGCAAATAAGGTTATAATGTGGGTCGTTATCGTAGTGCTGAAATTTGGCTACTAATTTTTTTTCCTTAGCGCCAACCTAGGGCTGGGGATATCAATTCAACAAATTTGCTTGTTAACAGCATGTTTCACCACTTGTTGTTCTTGAACGCTTTGAGCTTTTATGAGTACTTACGTCCAGCTCAAATTTATTCTAGTCCATATAAACTTATTCCCAGAGCCTTTGATAATTTTTGGTATGGCGGACCCCTTGGGTTATAAAGCTGAGAGTCGTATTATTGCAACTAAAAGTTGTTCCTGATAAGGCCTTTCTTTATATAGTTGGAATAATCAAACTCCTAGCTATTAACCCTGTGTGTGGCTGGGAGTAGCAACTGGTAATGGCATTTTTCATGTTAACTCTGTCGCCTGGAATCCAGACGGCACCTTAATTGGTAAAATGAGCAACATAAACTATTTTCAGGCATATTAAAAAACACACCATCTTATCATAAATATATCCCTATTTGCAAATTAAAACAACATTCTTAATATGGGGTGCTCACAGATAATGATAAAAATCCAAGTTTCAAATACCTAAACAGTTCAAGAAAATGTTTGAGTTCTTGCAGTAAAAAACAACGAGTATTTCTAATTTGAAAATATGCTTATTTATTCATCGACTATCTACGGAATCCTTTGCAAGATAGATCTAGATCAATCATCTACATCAACTATCTCCGGTACATCAGTAAGATTGTAATCATCAATTCAAACTCCAGCTTTTGGTTTGATTTCGTTGTTTTATCAACTTTTTGTTTTGAGCATTTATCCACAAACACATTCAAATTGATGTGGATGGAAACGGGTAGTGTGTGTGAGAACAGCACTTATTCTAGAACCTGCTATGATTGTATGCAACATTTTCTGAAAATAGGTAGAATGTGAACATAATTTTTTCTTAAATCAATTAAATACTTGTAAATGAAAGTGTTGTGTTAACACTTGTCTCCTTCACTTTGCTATGTATGTGAAAATAAATGAAAAAACCCAATAGATTGTTTAATGTATGTTATATTGATAAATTTTGCTTATTTTAGTTTAAGTAACTTTTGTTGTAGTAGTCTTTATTTTCAATCATTGTATGGGTACTAAAACAAAATACTGTTGCAATTGACATGAGTACAAGAGTCTAGACCTTTATGAAATCAAAATCGCCAATAATAGGTCTCCATGGAACATAGGTCATGGTACAATATTAATAAAAAAACAATGAAATAAATATATGATGTACTTAATTTTGTCTTAATAATATACATGTTGTTGCAGTTATGATGATCAACGAATAAGTCAGTCATGTTGCCGGTTTCAACATTTTATGGACCCAAGAATAAACGGTATGTCTTCAAAAGAGCTTTTGCTGCATGGCTTATGTTTACTATAGTAATTATTCATTTTTATTATTTCTATGTGCATATTCATAATCTTACATGAACTGGTCCATGACCAAAAGACAAAGTGGACCGATATTAAAAAAAATCATGTTTAATGTATTAAAATATGTTTATTATTGTCTTTGTATAAGTATTTGATAAAATTGTACCTGTTAATACATGAAGCATGTGCTGATACAACTTGGGAAGCCTGATATGGGTCCTGAATTTCTAAATTTTTGGTGCAGTTTCATTAACATGTAGTAATCACAATATAAGATACATTTGTAGAGTTTAGAGTTTGCTTTCTCTATGGGTCTTTAACATGTATACATAAATTTATTGAATGTGTTTCTTTAAGCCAAATTGATTTTTTAAAATTGCATACTTGGATTAGCCTGTGCTTGAGTTTTGATGAAAACCACAACAGTGTTTACAATGAGGTAGCATGAAAACCACAACAGTGTTTACAATGAGGTAGCATGAAAACCACAACAGTGTTTACAATAAGGTAGCATGAAAACCACAACAGTGTTTACAATAAGGTAGCATGAAAACCACAACAGTGTTTACAATAAGGTAGCATTTTATTGGTAAAATGTGCGTGAAGTGCTGAGACTTATTATAATTGGTTTCTTTCTTTAAAGTCCTTGTCAGACCAATAATTAAATGCTTGCTTTATCAATTGACATTAAAAAAAATAGTGGATTTCAAACAAAACACAATTAATTTGTAAAGAATGCATTCACAGTGTGTTTTTGGTCAAATTTCGGACAGACAATTGACACAATCCTAATTTCGGTAAGTATAATGCTTTTCCCAATAGAAGGTTTAAAAAAAACAATAACATTCCATTATTGTCCTTTTTCAGCTGAATGAGTTGCACATAAGCAAGTACATATACAATGTTAAAAGACACTTTTATTCTCAATTTCATTGTATTTGTGAGCCAAAAAAAAAAACACTGAATTTTCCCAAATGAGTCACAACAATTGATTTTACCAAATGCATAGGGCTCTAATTTGTCCCATTCCCAAAATTGTGAAAAACAACAACATTGGTTCATGTGTGAGAGAGTGAAACTGCCTGATTTGTACAAACTGCATAAATGAGGAAAGCTGTTTGGTATTTACTTTTTAGAAAATGGATTGGGCTCCAGAATGCTGTAGAATCAAAAGAAAAACAGTTCAAAGAAGAGAAAATACCTAAACCTTTTCCAAGCAGGTATATCCATTATTTGTATGCCCCCCTTCGAAGAAGAGGGGGTATATTGTTTTGCTCATGTCCGTCCGTCCGTCCACCAGATGGTTTCCAGATGATAACTCAAGAACGCTTAAGCCTAGGATCATGAAAATTTATAGGTACATTGATCATGACTGGCAGATGACCCCTATTGATTTTCAGGTCACTAGGTCAACGTTCAAGGTCACAGTGACTCGAAATAGTAAAATGGTTTCCTGATGATAACTCAAGAACGCTTTGGCCTAGGATCATGAAACTTCATAGGTAGATTGATCATGACTGGCAGATGACCCCTCTTGATTTTCAGGTCACTAGGTCAAAGGTCAAGGTCACAGTGACTCGAAATAATAAAATGGTTTCCGGATGATAACTCAAGAATGCTTACGCCTAAGATAATGAAACTTCATAGGTAAATTGATCATGACTGGCAGATGACCCCTATTGATTTTCAGGTCAAAGGTCAAGGTCACAGTGACTCAAATTAGTAAAATGGTTTCCGGATGATAACTCAAGAATGCTTACACCTAGGATCATGAAACTTAATAGGTACATTGATCATGACTGGCAGATGACCCCTATTGATCTTCAGGTCACTAGGTCAAAGGTCAAGGTCACAGTGACTCGAAACAGTAAAATGGTTTCCGGATGATAACTCAAGAATGCTTACGCCTAGGATCATGAAACTTCATAGGTACATTGATCATAACTGGCAGATGACCCCTATTAATTTTCAGGTCACTAGGTCAAAGGTCACGGTCACAGTGACTCAAAACAGTAAAATGGTTTCCTGATGATAACTCAAGAATAATAAGCCTAGGATCATGAAACTTCATAGGTACATTGATCATCACTGGCAGATGACCCCTATTGATTTTCAGGTCACTAGGTCAAGGTCACAGTGACAAAAACCGTATTCACACAATGGCTGCCACTACAACTGACAGCCCATATGGGGGGGGGCATGCTTGTTTTAAAAACCGCCCTTGTTTTTAGATTGAGTTTTATCCTGCTTTTATTGCTACAACAAAATTTTGAACTGTTGCCTGTTCTCGTCACTTACTTTTTGTACCCCCATTACCATTGGAAATGGGGGCTATTTGTAGGAGTCACTGTGCTGGTCTGTCCACTCTCTCCCGAAAATTGCATCCGATCTTCACCAAACTGGGTCAGAAGTTGTATCTAGATGATGTCTAGGTCAAGTTTGAATATGGGTCATGCCGGGTCAAAAACTAGGTCACGGTTCACTTAGTGCTTTATAAACCAAAAGTTTGTCCGAACCATAAGGGACAGTATGTCATGTGAAAGAAGTACGTCAATATCTCCAAGTTCAAGGTCACACTTGGAGTTCAAAGGTCAAATGTTTGTCCGGGCCATAACTGTGTCATTTATTGTGAGACTTTAAAATCATTTGGCACATATGTTCACCATCATAGGAGGGTGTGTCATGCGAAAGAATAACGTCTGTATCTCCAAGGTCAAGGTCACACTTTGAGTTCAAAGGTAGAAAATGGCCATAAATGAGCTTGTCTGGGCCATAACTATCTCGTTTATTGTGAGATTTTAAAATCATTTGGCCCATTTGTTCACCACCATTGGACGGTGTGTCATGCGAAAGAATTACGCCGATATCTGCAACGTCAAGGTCACATTTGAGTTCAAAGGTAAAAAATGACCATAAATGATCGTGTCAGGGCCATAACTTTGTCATTCATTGTGAGATTTTAAAATAACCGGTACTCGGTACATTTGTTCAAAATTATTGGACGGTGTGTCATTAAAAAAATTACGTTGATATCTCCAAGGTTGAGGTCACACTTGGAGTTCAAAAGTAAAAAATGAGCTTGTCCGGGCCATAACTTTGTCATTTATTGTGAGACTTTTAAATCATTTGGAACATTTGTTCACCATCATTGGTCTGTGTGTCATGCTAAAGAATTATGTCGATATATCGCGGACCGGTATATCGCGTTGTCCAATATATCGCGCTTTGGCTATGGATCCCATAATTCCAACAAGCATGATCACTAAATGACATGTTTTAATCTGAGAATTCGCTAACTTAAGCAAAAAACCGGTTCTACCTAGTATTAACACCCTATATTTCGCGGTTTAATTTGGCACGCAATGAAGCGTGAAAAACAGTCGATAAGTGACAGCGTTGTTTGCACTCGGACGGTGTTGTTTTTAACACTTAAGAAATGAGCAATTCGTGTCACTGCATAGGTAATAATGGCAGTTTACTGGTATATAAAGCGTTAAATTTCGCAACTGGTCATTCTGTCTCTGTACACGAAATAAATCACAAATATGGATACGAGCAATAGTGTCACACACAAACGTAAACAGTTCTCGATTGTTGAGAAGATCGAGATTATAGACAAGATAAAGGCTGGTCAATCCCGTACATCGATAATAAAGGAATTTGGTGTCCCCGAAGGTACGTTAAGAGGGTGGCTAAAAGATGAAGAAAAGCTACGAACAGCAATATCGGAAATGACACCCCAGACCAGAAACGCAAACGGTTTAAGGGTGCTAATGATACTGAACTCGATAAGGCAGTAATAACCTGGTTCACACAGGCGCGTAACGAAGGTATGCCCATATCTGGCCCCAATATACAACACCAGGCCCTAAAATTCAACAAAATGTTACACCCTGAAAACAACTCGTTCGAGGGCAGCACCGGATGGTTGCGCAACTTCAAACACCGCCATGGTATAAAGCAAGTAACCATCCGGGGTGAGGAGAATTCTGCGGACACAGAAGCGGCTGAAGCGTACCCGGAAGAGCTCCGAAAAATCATTGAAGATCAAGGTTACGTTGCGTCGCAGGTATATAACTGCGACGAAACGGGACTCTACTACAAAATGCTACCCGACAAAAGCCTCGCACAGTCGAGTGACAATAAAAAAACACTCGGCTTCAAGCAAAGCAAAAACAGACTAACCCCTCTGCTATGCTGCAACACGTCGGGTACCCACAAGCTCCAGCCCCTGATCATCGGGAAGTACGAAAAACCGCGTTGCTTCCACCATGTCAATCTAAAAACGCTACCAGTCCACTATGACTTCTCGAGTAACGCGTGGATGACGGGGGCAATATTTGAAGACTGGTTCCACAAGAAGTTTGTGCCTGAAGTGAGGAAGTATCTTCGTCAGAAGAAACTCCCACTGAAGGCGCTCCTTCTTGTGGACAACTGTGCCGCCCATCCTAAGGATCTCAAGTCGCGGGATGGGCAGATAGTCGTGTCCTTCCATCTAAAATACAGCCATGTGACATGGGAATTATATCCACAACGAAACGAAACTACAGGCGACAACTAATCACGGCCATAATAGACAGTGACAAAACCTGACGGACTATCTTAAGCAGGTCACAATCAAGGACGCTATGTACCTGTTCGCTACGGCATGGAGCGAAGTGTCCGCCTCCTGTATAGCAGCGTGCTGGCGGAAAGGCCTGGGTGACGCTGTCGGTGAACAAGCCGACAGCGACAGTGACTTCGATGGGTTTGATGAATCTGATATTAGGGAAGCCGAACAACGAGTTGAGGACTACGAAGGTTTCAACAACCACGGCATGCTCAACGCCAAGCAAGCCCTGGGACCATTGACGGAAGAAGACATCAAGACGTGGCTGACAGTGGACGACGAAGAACAAACATCAGCAGTGCTTACCGACGAACAGATAATACAAACAGTGTATATACATTATACGTACATTTATTACTTTTAATAAATTAAGGACATGACAACTAAAAGTTTACATTTCTTATACATTATTTCTACCTAGGATTCTTGGACCATCCGTTAGATGGGAAACATTTTTCCGACAGCAGGATGCTATCAATTTATGTCGCAGCACCTACAAGGTAAGCACACAAAAAAAGTGTACAGAAAGAGTGGTGTCCTTGTAAATAAAGAGTTACAGGTTACCTTTGAAAACAAATCTTAAAATGGAACTGGTACATGAACAATAATCATAGACTGATCCATTATTATTATTAATTTCCAAATACCTTGTATAAATTTTTGTTTTGGATGTCTCTACAAATTTACTAATATTACTAAACTATTTAAAATTCAAAGCTGCCAGAAAAGTTATCATCTATGTTTTAAGTTTTAATTAAAATTTAATTTTAATTAAAAGCCTTTATGTTGGTGAACAACTTTTGTGTCTTGTTGGCTTTGTTGCTTCAAATTTTCTCACAATTAAGACAGTCTTAACAAAAAGACAAATATCATATTGGTAAACATATGTACCGATACTTAAGATTTTATTAGTATCTGATGTTATTTTTAATGATGCATGCATGAACAATGCTTATAGTTGTCATTAAAATTATTATATGATCAGTTTATCAAACATAAAAATGTTTATAGTTGTCATTAAAATTATTATATGATCAGTATATCAAACATAGATGAATTGTATCTGATAGTCTTTATAAAGAAGCTCAGCCAGTCGGCAAAAATGCATTGTTAGTATGATTGTCTTCTTGAATGTTTTTATTGAGCCTTATATGTGCATGTCTGATTGTAGGATCTCCATGTGTTTGCCTTTGAGAGTGACTGTTTTGAAGGCAACAATGGTCAGAGAATGTACTTGGCTGCTAGCTATCCACACTTCTGGCACCAATATGAGTACGCAGCCAACTGTTGTGCTTTCGTTTGTTGCTATTTTCTGTTCTTCTAAACTGAAACTGAATATTGCTGGGTTATGAGCTGAATTGTGAGAATATGTTAATAATATTCAAGTAAAATATTTTAAAGTGAATACTTTTGACTAACCCTGTGAGGTCCTCAGAATGTTCTTTACTTTATGCGTTTTAAAAATCGCACTTTCGGAGTGATAGATTGTGACTTGATATAATTTAATTAGTGTATTTCTCCATACAAAGGTGGGTGGTGTATATTGAAGTCACTCTGTTGGTTGGTCGGTCAGTGGATTCGTAGTTTTGTCTGTATTGGATGTTTAAAGTGTATGGAGTGAACTTCTTCCACTTTTTTCAAGTGATTGAAACTTGACATATGTTATCACCGTAGAGTGAAGATGTGCACGCCACCCAATCATGATCTACAAGTTTCTGAGTTATGTGCCCTTGTTTTATTTAAAATAATGGTGATCAGCAGAATCAAGCTTCTAACTTCTACATTTCTCCAGTAATTGCATTTAAACTTCAAATATATTATCACCATGAAGTATACATGTAAAGACATAATTTTTATGAGCAGTGATCCATTTATTCCTCAGTTGTTTTTTGGTCCAATCTGAGGCTGACAATGGGCCCCATTATCAATCACAGGGCCCCATTATCAATTACAGGGTCCCATTATCAATCACAGGGCCCCATTATCAATCACATGGCCCCATTATCAATCACAGGGCCCCATTATCAATCACAGGGTCCCATTATCAATCACAGGGCCCCATTATCAATCACAGGGCCCCATTATCAATCACAGGGCCCCATTATCAATCACAAAGTATATACTTTTCCCAAATGACTGCCTTAAAATACAAATTTCAGGTTTCAATAAAATCAAATATTGTTTTGTATAGATAAATGGAAACATTGAGTTCATCACTATCCAGGTCTATAAGTTAAACCTTACACAACATGATGCATACCCGGTACAACACTTTTATTCTCAATTTGAAAGTATTTGGGAGTGAAAAGACATCACCAATTTCCCAATTTATGTCAAACTAAATCAATCCTTTTCCTGACGTATTTACGGGTCCATTAAACATGTTAAACATATCCATTCCCAATACAAAATGGTTAACAAATTACAAATAAGAAATAAACTCCATATCCATAACAAATGTACAAAGGTACATTGTTCATGACTGGCAGATGACCACTATTGATTTTCAGGTCACTAGGTCAAAGTTCAAGGTCACAGTGACTCGAAACAATAAAATGGTTTCCGGATGATAACTCAAGAAGGCTTACACCTAGGATCATGAAACTTCATAGGTACATTGATCATGACTGGCAGATGACCCTTTGACTGGCAGATGACTCCTATTGATTTTCAGGTTCCTAGGTCAAAGGTCAAGGTCACAGTGACTCGAAACAGTAAAATGGTTTCCAGATGATAACTCAAGAATGCTTACCCCTAGGATCATTAAATTTCATAGGTACATTGATCATGACTGGCAGATGACCCCTTGACTGGCAGATGACATCTATTGATTTTCAGGTAACTAGGTCAAAGGTCAAGGTCACAGTGACTCGAAACAGTTAAATGGTTTCCGGATGATAACTCAAGAATGCTTAGGCCTAGGATCATGAAAATTCATAGGAACATTGATCATGACTGGCAGATGACCCCTATTGATTTTCAGGTCACTTGGTCAAAGGTCAAGGTCACAGTGACTCGAAACAGTAAAATGGTTTCCGGATGATAACTCAAGAATAATTAGGCCTTGGATCATGAAACTTCATAGGTACATTGATCATGACTGGCAGATGGCCCCTATTGATTTTCAGGTCACTAGGTCAAAGGTCAAGGTCACAGTGACAAAAAACGTATTCACACAATGGCTGCCACTACAACTGACAACCCATATGGGGGGCATGCATGTTTTACAAACAGCCCTTGTTATTATTTGAATTATTATTAAGTTATATTAAATTAGATTTTCCCAAATCAGTGAACTTTTTGCGCGAAACAATTCCCAATCCGGAATTTGCAATTTTTCCCAAAATGGTCAGAAAAAGATGTTTGCCTATTCCGAGGGCCTCAAAATGGTGCAAAACCAACTGTTACGGAGTTACTTGCCCTGGAACTTAAATATAGGCATTGCTACCATATAAAAAGCTATAGGTTTGTGAATCAAACTTCTACATTTATCTCACCTTTTTACTGAAACTCGCAAGATATCTTCACATTGAAGTGTATATGTAGATCCATTAATTTTTTTAGTTCCGTGCCCTTGAACTTAGTCATAGGTATGATTGCATTGTCTTTGGCAAAGTTATGCACAAGTTTTGTTCACTTTCGACAAAAGTTTTACTTGTGTTAAGTGTTGACAATGTATGAAATATTAAGCCTTAAAGTATTTTATTTTGAATGGCGCTATTCAGACAGCTGGCCGCAGACAAGAGGCACCACTATGAGGTGATTCCTGAAGGAGCCGTGTGCAAGCTGTACTTTGACCTGGAGTATGACCGGGTAGTCAATATGGGTGCTGATGGAGACACAATGGTGGACACTTTTATCCAGGTAGCAACTGTTTGTTATAAGCAGATATTTAAAAAAAGTAAAATCTTTATAAAAAATGTAATCAGGTTGCTGTAAAAAATACAAGAGTGATTTTCCTGTCTCCCGTGTAAATAAAACCCATGTGATGCAAACGGAAGGAAAACATGAACAAATTATGTATGTATATATTATCACAGTTGGTCACCATTACTACTACTAATTAATCGCAAGAAATACATCATCACGTTTGGAGCATACATGAATAAAACAGATGTTCTCTGCGAAAATCGGGCTTAATGCATGTGTGTAAAGTGTGGTCCCAGATAAGCCTGTGCAGGAAGAACACTTTCTACCGAGACTTGTTTCTTGTTTAGGAGAGACTTCTTTAAACGGAGAATTGCATGTAGTGTAAAATGTTGTCCCAGATAAGCCTGTGCAGACTGCAGATGCTAGTCTGGGGCGACACTTCATGCACATGCATTAAGCCCAGCTTTCCCAGAGAATGCCTCTATTGGTGCTATTCAGACAATAGCCAAAGGACAGTGGCACGAAGACTTTGTTCAGCAAGATACTCCCCTCTATATGACTTTAAGACTTTTCAGTATTGTAGTGGATTGGTATTATGTTAATACATAAATTGCCTGTGTCATATTTAAATAGAAGAAAGGTAAGATTATAATTGTTTGATAGACAATAAACTTGTATTTTATCATGGTTTTACTGATTTATTTATTTGAAAAAGTAGTATTCCATATTGAGATGAAACTCGCTGTTTCAGGTTGTATGTTGTGCATTAAAGACGATCTTTAACATCAGTTGCACTCGTGACGATGTGTTGGATTTAGATTCAAGGTTTGTTAACTGTCTTCTGATTGGTTGACCACTGAGCTGGTCTCTTGGAAAAACTGGCTGAATGCATGTGTGTACAGTATAGTCCCTTATTAGCCTGTGCAGTCTGCACTGGCTAATCTGGAATTATGCTTTCTGCCTAAACTGGATTTTTGTTGAGGCATCCTGTTAATATTTTGTCCATGAAAGCGGAAAGTTTTCTCCCTGGTAAGCCTGTGCTGATTGCACTGGCTGATCTGGCACAACGTTATGCAGATACATTAAGCCCAGTTTTCCAAGAAACTAGCTTGGTTACATTCTTGCATCTCACTTATAATTTATCCAAAATATCATTCTATTGTTGTATCATTTTATACATTTAATTGTTAAGTTTATTGTCATAATCAGTAAAAAGTATGTAAAGCGAACACATTATATAAATATTTATGATTATTTATTCAACTATAAGTTGGCGAAAGATGTAATATTGGCTACATTATCAGCCTTAATTTTATACTTGGGTACTAATTTAACTTGTATGCTCTTTGATAACATTGGTACTTATAGATTGTGTCATGCACAGCTCTGAGGTTTATTGAGACATTTGAGTCTTTTCCCTGGGTAGAACCAGTAATTAATATCTTTAGAATGCTCTCAAAGTTTGGTTCAAACCGAGAACCTTCTAGGTCAACAGCATATCTACTATGCCACCAACATCACTTTGAATAAGACTTTTCATTTTCTTGTATTCATTTAATTTTATATTCCTTTATGTTTTTAGCACGGAAGCCAAGTTCAGTAGACATCTGATATTTCAGATTAAAGATGCTGCATTTAGAGACAATATTCATGAAGGTAGAAGAAAAATTGTTTACAAAATGTGTGAAATGTAATTTCAAAGCTGCTATTTTCATTTCATAAGATAGCAAGTTTATTTTATTTATGTTTGGTTCTACATAGATTCATTACTGTACCACTTACAACATGAAGACTAAATGTACTTATTCAGTTAGATCCACATCATGCTAATATTTTTATCACATGCTATATTAAAGAGACCTTTTCATGTTTTGATAAAATGACAAAATAAAACAAAAACAGATTTGCATATTTTCATTTTAGTTTTTTTTCCAAGTGAAGAGTAATACTGAACACTTACCATACTCTAAAATATCTATTACATCCATCTTTTGACAATTTTAAAACCTGACAATTATAAAGCGTTTCAAACGAGAAACGCTTAAATAATTTGGAAAGTTCTGTTGTTATTGTTATATTTTGTGACATAACCAGGATTGCTGATACAAAGTATAAAAGACAACTTTTATTATGTCATATCAGATGGCCGAGTAGTTTAAGCTCTAGACATTTACCCCAAGGGTCAGTGGTTTGAGCCTAGGTGTGGATTACTTTTTTCTTTCTTTAATTTTATTTTTGTTTTATACTGGACCTCTTTAGTTCCCATGTTTACATTTATCAGTTTAAACCATTAAATTATAAACTACCAAACATGCCAAAATCTGTTAAAAGGTCCGTTTATATTATAATATATTAATATGTACCGGGTATGCGGGTAATAGCATTGCATTCATACAATTATGAATGCATACCCTTTCTGTATTAAATAACTATGCAATGTTTATATATGAGCTGTGTCATGTTAAAATGGGTCTGATGCCATATGTAGCCAGCGTAGCTCCATACCACCTTGTTCATGTACGCAGTCTAGTCAAGAGCTACCCTATTTGGTATAGTAACACACGTTTTAGTAGCCTCATTAGTGGACTTATAGTAATTTTGCATCTGCTTGAAATGATCAATTGCTGGGGTATTTGTCATCTTCATGACTGTGCTAGCTTTACTTAAATTATATGATATATTTAACACCAATTATTTGCAGGGAAATTTGTACATTACTTGCTGGCCAGGATTTTGGACAAGATCCATAGTGTAAAACCCCAAGACACCATTTCACAAGACATAACTTCTACGAAACAATACTACTATAGTGGAACAGTGCAGGACACAAATTCCAACGCAACCTTATGTTCAGGATTGGAACTGTCAAATCATTGCTCAAGCTTGGTATCAGATCATAGTGATAAATTAGTTGGTAAAAGTGAAATAGTACATTGTCAATCAGTCAGTGTAATTGCTGTAGATGC
This sequence comes from Dreissena polymorpha, assembly GCF_020536995.1. NCBI lineage: Eukaryota > Metazoa > Mollusca > Bivalvia > Myida > Dreissenidae > Dreissena > Dreissena polymorpha. The sequence goes on along the minus strand of NC_068356.1, from coordinate 120,738,585 downwards.
AGATCTTGTAAAGAATGAGACTAATTCGGAAGATGAGCTAATTTGCCATGGCAGTGACAGTGTGGTTTTGCTTGGGTCTGAAAAATATCCAGAACTATTACATGACTTTGCTGCTGATAAGTTAAGTTCTCTCTTGGTGAAAAAGAAAGATGGTGGAACAGTGCTGTTTTGTGATCCAGGTAATTCATTTTGTTGTTGTATGTTTTATTGTAGCACTCATATATTACCATTTATTGCTTTATGTTTCTTATTCAATTTTAGTGATTTAGATTAACATTTCTGTTGTACATTTATCTTTCTTATGTACACATTTGTGAGCAAAGAGCATCCCTTTAGTAAGAAAAAGGATAAGAAATTATAAATTAGTTAAAATCTGAAAAAGTTTTAAGTCGTTCAATGTATGAATTTGTGGCTTTACACTTGGTATTGAAAATTTAAATAAACTTGTAATGGCAGGGGTCTACACCAAGAACCGTAACTTTCGCCTCTTCAAGTCGTCCAAGCTTCACAAAAGTAAACCACTCGAGTTATCTTCCAGCAACAGATATCAGCCAGTAGAGGGTGCCAGGGAGATGTGGCTGTTTTACGATTCCTTGATTGCAAACATCAAGTAAATTTATCCTGCTACATACTAGTATATTGCTTGGTTGTGGGTTATATTATATGCTCATTTGCCATTCGATCTGTTTATCACATACAAATTATACTTCTGAAGTTGTATTTTGGTTTGTTATCTTTGTGATTTACAAGTGTGATTTAAATGTTAGAGAAATATGAAGTATGGGTATGCTGCTGCTGATTTTGACATCATTTGTGGGATCTTTTTATGCTCCCCCAAAATTTATTTTCGGGGTAGCATATTGTCGCCGCTTCGTCTGTCCGTCCGTGCACAATTTTTGTCCAGGCTATTTCTCAGCAACTAATGACCGGAATTCAATGAAACTTTATGAGAAGCTTCACTACCAAGAGGAGATGTGCATATTATCAGCGGGTTCTGGTCGGATGATTTTTCACAGAGTTATGGCCCTTTGAAATTTTCCATTAACTGTACATATAGTGCAATTCTTGTCCTTGCTATTTCTCTGCAACTAATGACCGGAATGGAATGAAACTTTATGGGAAGCTTCACTACCAAGAGGAGATGTGCATATTATCAGCCGGTTCTGGTCGGATGATTTGTCACAGAGTTATGGCCCTTTGAAATTTTCCATTGTACAATTCTTGTCCGAGCTTTTTTTCAGCAACTTTTGACGGGTATTCAATGAAACTTTATGGGAAGCTTCACTACCAACAGGAGATATGCATATTATCAGCCGGTTATGGTCGGATTATTTTTCACAGAGTTATGGCCCTTTGAAATGTTCTATAAACTGTACATATAGTGCAATTCTTGTCCGGGCTATTTCTCCCCAACTACTGACTGGACTTCAATGAAGCTTTATGGGAAGCTTAACTACCTTGAGGAAATGCGCATGTTATTAGTGGGTTCTGGTTAGATGATTTATTTAGAGAGTTATGGCCCTTTGAAATTTTTAAGTTGCTAAACCATCCATCGTATGATTTTGTCCAAAGTTATGCCCCTCAAGACATTTCCTTTTATCTGAATTTATAGTGCAATATTGTGACAAAAAAAACTTTGGGGAGCATCACCCGTCTCTGACGGTTTCTTGTTTCATGTGTCATGTTTTAATGCAGGCATGTACTGAAGTTAAAAGTTGCAAGTTGTGTTTTGTTAGGTATAGTCGGAAGTTGAGAATCCTGGACTTTGCTGAAGAAAGTGAATTCAAAGTATCTGCACATACTTGTGGACCTGCCAGCAAAAGGCAGCAAAGTAAGATATTGTTCAGCCCTTTAAATGTTGTGTGTGTGTAAACTGTAATAATTATTTTAGGCAAACCTGATTTCATTATGCTTATCATGGATATCATAGTAAGCAAATGTGATGTGTCTGTTCGTATTGTTTAAATGTGATATGTCTGGTTGTATTGTTCAAATGTGATGTGTTTGGTTGTATTGTTCAAATGTGATGTGTCTGGTTGTATTGTTCAAATGTGATGTGTCTGGTTGTATTGTTCAAATGTGATGTGTCTGGTTGTATTGTTCAAATGTGATGTGTCTGGTTGTATTGTTCAAATGTGATGTGTCTGGTTGTACACTGTAACTCCAATATAACGCGGATGACGGGGTCCAAGCCACGCAACAGCGTTATAAACGGACAGCGTTATAAGTTGTGAGCTTATTTATTTAAGGGGCTATAAAAACAGGTATAGTATTGCCTATAATATAGGCTATTATAGGTCCTGTGTATTGTCATGCTGTGTTGTCATCCGCAAATACATGCATATAAACCGAATCGAACGATAACAGTATACATACCGCTTTTCTAGTGCGCACATTTATCGGATAATCCAATATAATTACATCACTTACGAAAAAATAATGTTTAACATTTATGACAAGAAATATGTTTACGAACTTGGTAAACAAATTCATATGCCTATTAATTGCCTACGCCGTTTTTCAGAAAAATTAGTACAGTGCATTATGGGACAGCTTTCATTGGACGAGCAAATTTAAATTTAGATTGAATGCAATACGATACATGTACAAAGTAATGTTTTATTGCGTCAAATGCAGCATGTAAAAACGTGCTTTCCGTGGACTTTCTGCAAAAATTTAAGTGCATCTCTGTTAACTATTACACTGCGTTAGCATGTAAATAAATCGTCAGGATTTTTTTATTTATTTTTCGTATACGTACTGAAACATTAAACACACACAAAGATATTTTTATTTATCAAGCATGTGTAGCATATAATAAATGATAACACACTTACACAGCCATAGTTTATACAATGAAATACAATACAAGATAAATACAAAACATAAACAGGTAATCGTTTTAAATAACTTAAATTTGATAATTACTCCGCTTGCACTTGCCTTATTGAAATTAGCGCTCTGATAGGGAATACATGGTATTAACACCGACTTGCGAGTTTTCACACCTTTATTGGCATTACACAACAGATTAACACCAATTAGCTGTCGAGTGTCCTTTAACCTCTTATCGATTAAAATCAGTTAAACGGACGGAAAAAGCATTCAAGCTGTGATCGCCGGCTTCTTGTATGAAAATACATGAAGTTGCATAACATGGATTTGAATCAGAAATGGAAGGTTGGAGAAAAAACGGGATCCAAGGACACAGCGTTATAACGGACCGCACTATATTGGAGTTACAGTGTATTGTTCAAATGTGATGTGTCTGGTTGTATTGTTCAAATGTGATGTGTCTGGTTGTATTGTCAAATGTGATGTGTCTGGTTGTATTGTCAAATGTGATGTGTCTGGTTGTATTGTCAAATGTGATGTGTCTGGTTGTATTGTTCAAATGTGATGTGTCTGGTTTTTTTGTTCAAATGTGATGTGTCTGGTTGTATTGTTCAAATGTGATGTGTCTGGTTGTATTGTTCAAATATGGTGTGTCTGGTTGTATTGTTCAAATGTGATGTGTCTGGTTGTATTGTTCAAATGTGATGTGTCTGGTTGTAGTGTTCAAATGTGATGTGTCTGGTTGTATTGTTCAAATGTGATGTGTCTGGTTGTATTGTTCAAATGTGAGGTGTCTGGTTGTATTGTTCAAATGTGATGTTTCTGGTTGTATTGTTCAAATGTGATGTGTCTGGTTGTATTGTTCAAAGCAGAAGGATGTCATAGGAATGCCCTTCATTTGTCCGTCTTTTCGTATCTTTTTTGTGTCAGCACACCTATTCGCTTCAAAGGCTGTAGGGTTGAGTTCATAACGTGAATTTTTTAGAAAGCACTCAAGGTCAAAGTCACATTTCATGGTTTAATTGTTCAGCCTCTGTTTTTTTTCTGGTTTGCATGTTCTCTCCGTATCACAAAATAATTGACCCTTTAAAGGATTTTCAATAAATTCGACTCAAGTAATTTTATTGAAATGTCTGTTGTCAATCTATCAGTAAATCTGCTAGTCTGTCAGTTATTTTCCACATCTCCAATACCCTTTGACAGTGTTTCTCTTAACCTCAAATGTTAATTAAATGTATTGAGACAATACTCAGAATGATTAACTTCAAACTTTGGTAAAAAGGTAAGGTGATTGAGACCATTTGCAGAAGACACAAGTCAGTCATGCCATCTAAAGGTTATGGTCACTATTGGGGTCAATAGTTGGACCTCCATTTTCTCTATGTGGATAGAGTTGTATGGGGCTTGGCAAGAAATTTCAGATTATTGTCTGACAGAAATTATGATTGATATGGTAACAGAAATAAGTAAAATCTGATAGAAAAATCTGGATTAGTATTTGTGTTCAACAAAAATTTAGGGTGCCATAATTGCCATGGTTATAGAAATAAATGTAAATTGTCAGAAAAATCTAGATCCTCTGAAGAGTACTTAAGCTTAATTGATGAAACTCCGTGTGTGAATAGAGGGCCTTATGGGGAATTTTAGTTGTTTCTTCTGACACATAGTGTTGATGCTACAGATACAGCAATGAAGTACAGTAGACTCTCTGTAAACCGGACGGTCTGGGGACTGGCCTGATCGTCCGGTTTCAGAGAGTCCTGTTTTACCAAGAGTATTGCCGAAATAGACATTGTATTCATTGTGTACAAAATCATATAAGAATAAAACAAACCATATACATTTACATGTACCATGTGATAACTGTACTCATGTAATGTTTATATTTAAAGCATTCTTCAAAAAATGTGTTTTAATTCGATTAAAAGCAAAATACATTCCATACCGACTTGTTTTGATTAATCCCAAAGTGAGCGTGGTGCTTTATACATGTACGTATATGTCATTTGTCATATAGGCGAGTGAGTCGTGTTCGAGTTCGCTATAAATAGCTCTGAATTAATTAAACCTAAAAGACAATTTTGATGAATAACGACACAAATACGATTGTTGTGGACACACAATTTATTATTCAAGACATAACACATTTCACAAAACATACACACACACACAAAAGAACAGCGTCATAATTATTTTCCATTTAAGCGTTTAAAACATGGCTATAAGATCTTTTAAACTAGTCGAGAAGATCACAAGAAAGTGATCGTCGCAACGGCATTCATTTATTTTGTAATTAAATTTTGTTTATCATAAGCTTCATAAAACGATCGAGTCAATCACTTCTTGTTGTTACCGCACGTCTTTTATAGACATTCACAGTTTGTTTTACATTATTTAATTGGACTTCTTTAGCGCGGTAACGACTTGACACCTTTATGGTATGTTTAATCTGATTATTGATAATTGCGCGAGCAAAATGTGTGACACCGCACGCGCTGTGCTGACCAGGTATTGTAATTTTCACGCCTCGGGCCACTTGAGAATTTGGACCGTCCGGTGTACTTAATGTATTTTACGTTGAATATGACCAAATTCACGGAGATGTTTGTCGGTTTCCAGTTTTGAGAGAGTTCGGGTTTTTTAACATTTTTAAACAAAGAAATAGAAGGAGAAAGTATGGGACTGGTCTGACCGTTCAGAATCGGGAGAGTTCCGGTATTCAGAGAGTCCAGTATTGGCAGAGTCTACTGTAGATCTACAAATGGATCATGTGGCAAGTTGAACAGTACATAAGCTGTACTGGAGAATCTCAATATGTGAAAAGTGAGACATATAGGGAATGTTCACTTTATTTCAGTACATTGTACTTTCATAGGATAAAAATTGTGATTTCTATGGTTTCAGAAATAAGTGAAAGTTAAAATGTTATTCTGCAACAAGTCATTAAGTGCTGAATCTAGGTTTAATTCTGTATGTGGCTAGGGAGGCAAAAGGGGTACTTGGATGTTTTTGTAGTACCAAAAATGATATCATTGAAAACTAAAATCTGGATCCTATATTAATTAAAAAGTTCTCAAGCTAAGTTGATGAAACTTACGGAGATCCTGTTCTTACTCTGATAATATTAGAGGACTTCTGGATTGTCTGTAACTAGGCTCTTGTTAAATTACTAAATGCATTTTAGCCAAGTGACTATACAGTTAAAGCAGTATTGGTACTTGTTTTAAGCTGGACAAATTAATAAAAACAGTCAAACACCCCATATGTTGGTAGAAGTCAATAGACTTTATTCTATTTCAGGTGAGGCCACATTGGATGGCTATTACAAGTCCCCCTATCCAGAAGTGGATGAATACATTGTAAGCATCATCACCGAGAATGATAAAAGAGGTGTTGTCAGGCACTGGACCTACTTTCATCAAGGGGAACTACTTGTCTATGAAATAGCAAAGTATCGCTTCTGTCACAATATTGCCAGGGAACATAAGAGTAACAACATCATGTAAGCATGTTGGTTGTTTAATTGTATTGTTTAACCCTTTACCACTTAGATACGTATTTTCACACATTTGTAGTCCCTTAGAAAGTTAAATTTAATTAAAGACCTTTCTTACTAGATTCAAGTTTTTAAGGCTACATCTTAAAACCTTAAATTCTGATGAGCAGCAAACAGCATAAAACCTGAACAGACTGCAAGTTACTCGCAGGCTGTTCTGGTTTTATGCTGAACAGACTGCGAGTTACTTGCAGGCTAGTTACTCGCAGGCTGTTCTGGTTTTATGCTGTTTGCACATAGCCATTTTAACTTTGCTGTTGAGTGGGAAAGGGTGAATAAATATTGGTCACATATTGGTTTAATGGAAACATAGTTAACATTCTATTCTATTTTTATCATTTGAAAGTTGGCAACAGATTGGCAAATTAATAGTATCCATAAACTACAGGTTTTTACCTATAACAAATAATGTTTCCTCCATGTTAAAAACAGTCATGATACAAAATATCTGTTTGATGAAAATGAAAACTGTTATAAATCAACGAAAGGTTGTCAAAAAAAAAAATTCATAGGGTCGTTGGTGGTCCATTTAAGATAAAATTACCCAAATAGAGAAGATTACATAAAAACGGTTGGACAAAACACAATTATTTCTAATCATTCAAGGGCTGTTACTGAGCCATGCTTGAATCATAGGACTATGAGATCCAAAATAAAAATGGTCTACTGATGGTAGCAAACAAATATACCCGCCGTCTATGATGGAGGCACAGTAGCTATGAAACACATCAAATCCATAACAATGCCTTCTTCCAAGGAGCAGTGATATATTGCTTTGCACCTGTCTATTGGTTGGTTGGTGTGATGATCTTAAGGGCTGAAATAGCCCCTATTTGAGGTCAAAAGTTTGTGGGGCATGCAATATTACAAAATCTCATCAAAATTGCACATTGATGACTTAGTGTAATGTGTGGGAGCATACATGTTATATAAACATTTTCAGAGTATTTTTCATAACTGAGGAAGTATAAGTGCATTATTTTAAGATGGCAATGATGCAGAATATTGTGTCTATATAAAGTAGATAAGTCATTACAAGTAGCTCATGACATGACATCTTCAGGTTCATAGCTGATCTTCCCAGGGGTGTGTTCTATCAGAAGTGTCACGATCCAGAGTGCTGCATGCAGAACTACAAGTCACCAGGTTTAGTTTGTTAACATTTTGTTGCTAAGTAAGTTAAAACAAAAATAAAGTAAAGCAACATTACAAATATGGGCTCTCCGTTGTAGTAAGAGCCATTGTGTGAATATGTTTTTTGTCACTGTGACCTTGATCTTTGACCTAGTGACCTGAAAATCAATAGGGGTCATCTGCCAGTCGTGATCAATGTACCTATGAAGTTTCATGATCCTAGCCATAAGCATTCTTGAGTTATCATCCGGACACCATTTTACTATTTCGGGTCACGGTGACCTTGACCTTTGACCTAGTGACCTGAAAATCAATAGGGGTCATCTGCGAGTCATGATCATTCTACCTATCAAGTTTCATGATCCTAGGAATAAGCGTTCTTCAGTTATCATCCGGAAACCATTTTAATATTTCGGGTCATCGTAACCTTGACCTTTGACCTAGTGACCTGAAAATCAATAGGGGTCATCTGCGAGTCATGATCAATCTACCTATCAAGTTTCATGATCCTAGGCCTAAGCATTCTTGAGTTATCATCCGGACACCATTTTACTATTTCGGGTCACCGTTACCTTGACCTTTGACCTAGTGACCTGAAAATCAATAGGGGTCATCTGAGAGTCATGATCATCCTACCTATCAAGTTTCATGATCCTAGGAATAAGCGTTCTTCAGTTATCATCCGGAAACCATTTTAATATTTCGGGTCATCGTGACCTTGACCTTTGACCTAGTGACCTCAAAATCAATAGGGGTCATCTGCAAGTCCTGATCAATCTACCTATCAAGTTTCATGATCCTAGGCCTAAGTGTTCTTGAGTTATCATCCGGAAACCATTTTACTATTTCGGGTCACTGTGACCTTGACCTTTGACCTAGTGACCTGAAAATCAATAGGGGTTATCTGCGAGTCAGGATCAATCTTCCTATCAAGTTTCATGATCCTAGGCCTAAGTGTTCTTGAGTTATCATCCGGAAACCATTTTACTATTTCGGGTCACCGTGACCTTGACCGTTGACCTAGTGACCTCGAAATCAATAGGGGTCATCTGCGAGTCATGATCAATGTACCTATGAAGTTTCATGATCCTAGGCCCAAGCGTTCTTGAGTTATCGTCTGACAACCACCTGGTGGATGGACCGACAGACCGACCGACCGACATGAGCAAAGCAATATACCCCCTCTTCTTCGAAGGGGGGCATAATAACTTGCCACATATGATCACAATGTGGGCCAGAATGTTGTGTACATGACCTGTATCCCTGGCAAATGTCATACTTAAAGGTCAGTGCTCAAATACAGGTTTTTAACAGCTTTGCAGACTATAACTTCAATGTTCATAGGGCAAATTTATAATAACCTGAAACAAATCTTCACCATATGATATGAGTGTTGTTTGTCAGTTCCCACTTAAAGTGACTTGTATTAAAAGGTCTATGCACAAAAATGCAGCTTTTGCAGACTGCAAATTTGAAAAACATGTAACTTGCCTCATTCTGTAAAGAGGACATTTATTATAATGACTGTACCAAGTTCAAAGGTCAAGGCAACACTCATAATTTAATATTATCAAAACGAATTTCATTTTTGACAGCAGGCTTGACATGTTGCCAAAAGGCATCTTACAGGGAATTTATTTTCTTAAAACATCTTTTTTTTTTAAATACTGGACAGGAATACATGACAATTTGTTTTGAAGCCACTGTTTAAATGATTTTAGTTTCTCAGACATTCTTCTTTGGTAAAGTTATATAGATTATATAACATTTATTGTATTTGGGAGCCCTGCCAGCCAATGTGCATTTAAAATATTAGAAACAAACTACTTTTGTTAAAAATGAGCTATTGCGTTAATTAATTTTTAACTGGGGGAACATTTCCATGAAATGCCTTCAGACAGTAAATGTATATATTGGAAACTAGAAATGGTGTGACAGAGGCCGACGCGTATCCCCACACCGCATGTTTGACCCAGGGGCGCCCCAGGGTTGGTAATTGGGCCATGCATAGTTGAGATTGTCCGTATTGTCATAAAAGAAGTCCAGTATCAATTAGAAGTGAATCGGTGTAGAAATGAAGAAATAATAGTAAAAGGCAATTTTGGGTGGGCGTGGCCTATGTGGGCGGGGCGCCCCAGGGTTGGTAATGGGACCATACATAGTTGAGATTGACCGTATTGTCATAAGAGAGGTTCAGTATCAATTTGAAGTAAATCGGTGTAGAAATGAAGAAATTATAGTAAAAGGCAATTTTGGGTGGGCGTGGCCTATGTGGGCGGGGCGCCCCAGGGTTTGTAATTGGGCCATGGATAGTTGAGACTGACTGTATTGTCATAAGAGGTTCAATATAAATTTGAAGTGAATCGGTGTAGAAATGAAGAAATTATAGTAAAAGGCAATTTTGAGTGGGCGTGGCCTATGTGGGCGGGGCTCCCCAGGGTTGGTAATGGGGCCATGCATAGTTGAGATTAAGCGTGTAGTCATAAGAGAGGTTCAGTATCATTTTGAAGTGAATCAGTGTAGAAATGAAGAAATTATAGTAAAAGGCAATTTTGGGTGGGGGTGGCCTATGTGGGCGGGGCGCCCCAGGGTTGGTAATGGGGACCATGCATAGCTGAAATTGACCATATTGCCATAAGAGAGGTTCAGTATCAATTTGAAGTGAATCTGTGTAGAAATGAAGAAATTATAGTAAAAGGCAATTTTGGGTGGGCATGTCCTATGTGGGCGGGGCGCCCCAGGGTTGGTAATGGGGCCATGCATAGTTGAGATTGACTGTATTGTCATAAGAGAGGTTCAGTATCAATTTGAAGACAATCGGTGTAGAAATGAAGAAATTATAGTAAAATAACCTAAAAAAATGAGTAAAAATCTCTGACCCGGCCCCACCCCAACCCCCATAACTTTTGACCCAGGGGTCAAATCAAAATTCCGAATAGTGCACCGTCGCGCATATGCTCATAGCTACCATGTGTGCAAGTTTCAAGGTTCTAGTGCTAATAGTGTAGGAGATAATAGTGGCCAGGACGGATGGACAGACAGACGGACAGACAGACGGCGGAGATAACCACAATATCCCCATGCTTTTCAAAAAGCGTGGGGATAATCAGCCTGGATTTTTATTTGTTTTAGAGTGGCCGCTTCCCAATTCTGTTCTTCCAGCCAGTTATTTTGATGACCATGAACCCGCTGATCTTGACCACTGTGACCTTGAAGATGACCTTGACATGGGCAATGATGAACTTCTCAAAACGACCCTTGAACTTGAGAAAGAATACCTGCTTACAACAAAACCAAGCATGGGCAAGTTCATTTTAACTTAAAATTGAAAATCAGAAATCATATGAAAGATTGTTCAAATAATCATTTATTAACAGCAAAATATTTAAAAACTGCTTAAAATGGTATGACATCATTATTTGTCATTTGTAGAGTTTTATTTAAAAGAATAATTTAACGGCCTGATCTATGGCAATGTTCTGCCCGACAAGATTAAGGGACACTATGTAAAAATCTGTACTACAGTTGTTTTATAATCTTTGATAAATAAAAGGTTCTCACCAAATGTAGAAATTTCAGTAACTAGATTACAACAATTTAAGTCTAGTTTGTTTATTGTTAGCCTTGTTGGTAACAATCATGTTATACTTCCAGGATCTCCATGACAATGATGGTTCCAAAGTTTACCTTATTCTTGACTTTAGTAGGGATGGTTGATAGATTATTGTGTGCATATATTTATATCAAACTATTGTCACTTTATAATATAAGTAAGTCATAATTCTATTGTTATTGTTAAAAATGTCCAGAAAAATATACAAAACAATAGAGGTCAGAAAAAATGATGTAAGTAGTCAAGAAATAGACTTCTGAATCACATTAGATTTTTAGCTCACCTGATTGCTCAGGTGAGCTTTTGTGACCGGTCTTTGTCCGTCTGTCCGTCCGTCCACATTTGTTCGTAAACACTTTAGAGGCCACATTAATCGTCCCATCTTCATAAAACTTGGTCAGAAGCTTTGTCCCAATGAAATCTCGGTCGAGTTCTAAACTGGGTCGTGCCGGGTCAAAAACTAGGTCACTAGGTCAAAAAAAAGAAAAAACTTGTAAACACTGTAGAAGTCACATTTCATGCCCAATCTTCATGTAACTTTGTCAAAATGTTTGTCTTAATGATATTTTGGTCGAGTTCAAAAGTGGTTCCAGTCGGTTGAAAAACATGGCTGCCAGTGGGCGGGGCAGTTTTCCTTATTTGGCTATATAGAACCCTTGTAAACACTCTAGAAGTCACAATTTTTGCCCAATCATCATGAAAGTTGGTCAAAACATTGGTTTTATCGATATCTCGGATGAGTTCGAAAATGGTCCAGATCGGTGAAAAAACATGGCCGCCAGTGGCCTGGGCATTTTTCTCTACACGTATATAGTGAAAACGTGAACACTCAAGAATTCACATTTTTGGCCCAATTTTCATGAAATTTGGTCAGAACATTTGT
>NC_068356.1:120078397-120126464 GCF_020536995.1 Dreissena polymorpha | reverse complement strand
ATTATTCCTGATACACATCGAAAATAAGTTGTTTAGGAAAACTTCTTTTGTAACTTGAGTTCAGTTTTGAACTAGAGCATATCACATAGGTACCTGAGCCTAACACCTAATTTAGCCGCCATCTGTATACTGTTGTAAACGTTGGTTTCAACATTGACATATACTAGTACAGAGAGAAGGACGACCACGATTTGTTGTGAGGGTTGACTTTCAGAATATGCGGTCGCCATTTGCGGACATTGGAACTTAAAACTTATAAGATGTTGTCTCCCGAACAGGCCATTTTCGACCGCTTAACATTTTTTTATCGACACCGAGTGTGTCTAATTGTTTGACCTCCATTTATTTGCAGATACAGTTTGGGTATTTCTAAAAGAGACGAAATTAGTTGTAAAGGTGATAGTGGATCAGCCGAAAGACCGAGAAGTCACGGGTCTGATCCTGGCGTGGGGAGCAATCTGAATATTTCAAACAATAATAATTACTGGTTGTCCTCAAGACACTAAATTTTAGATGCAATTTGTTTTCATAAATATATTAAAAATTAGAATTGATATTATATAATAGTATATAATTTATGAGAGGCCGATGATGGCGAGTGCGACCAGAACGCGCTCTTATTTTTAATTAACATTTATTTGCTGAATAAAGCACAACTCGAACTTCAACCATTACTCTGTAATACTTCTGTAATAAATAATCAAACAAACTGTCGCATTTTAACACAATTCACTAGCATGTCATAGTTACCTGTTAATTGCAAGACACTATTATCATTTGTAGACACACGTTATCTTTATTTTGTTATTTTGTGTCCATAATTCCCGAGGATGGCTTCTACGCGCAGAATATTTAAGGCCTTGCGGTTAAGCCCCCGGAAAGAACATTGCGCGGGACCAAGTCGTCTGATAACTTGCTCGAAATTTGGTTAATAAAGATCAGCCATTCAATCAGGCGTTCTCGACACAGCCCAGAAATCATTACAGCCCATAAACGCTTGACAACAAGTTTACTTTTTAATGTCATGTATAGCAATCGCAAATTTTAAAGGATTTATTAAGTTTATTTGTATTTTAATAATTGTTTCATTAATAAGAACATACCAATTTTTAAATTAGAGCAAGCACCCATGATTTTCGTTTTTGTTTTTATCAGTTGAGCAAACACTAAGGCACAAACCATGTAGTTGATTGTTGATCCACATTGGTTCAAATTCAAGAACGTTGTTTGTACGAAATATATGAAACGAAAATGGTTGCATCTTTGCTCATTCTGTATTATGTCATTTTCATAATGACATCTTTTTTTACTTGGAATCGCAGGAACAGCGGGAAAAGCTGCGTCTCATCATAATCTACTGCGACAACATGTAGGCATCTATCTGTTTAGAAACATTAATGCCAGGAAGTGTTTGTCCTTAAACGTCCGTCCGTACTTCACGTACGCACCCTAAATGTTTTTTAGAGATAATAAATACACTGTATGTGTGTTTTGAACACCAGTCATTGATATGTTTGGGCAAAATGAAAATATAACTTCAGATTTCCAATCATAAAACTCGGATATGCACACCCCATTGATGAGAAGCGACACCTGTGGACACAATGACCATTCTTTACCAAGACTGTTGACTGTTTTTTCATTTACGAGGACAGTCCTAGACGAGCCGATTCCTCGTCGCCATAGTACATGTCAGAGTTAAGACGGTTCAGCTCTGACCACATAATTAAAAACCAGTAGTGTAAGAATGTATAATTTATCTCCAAGTCGGGGGTAGCATATTTCCATTGTTACCGTATTAGGCTTTACGAAAAGTACCATATTTTTCTTGACTTATTACTAATGGCGACAGTATACATAATTCTGAATAACACCATAAGTCACAATGGGTGAAAATCTCATTGAAATAACATCATGAAGTTCGTTCCTCTTTGTTGTCGCTGTTAGTGGATATCATAGAAGCTTCTGGCCGGAAATGATTTCCCCTGAGTTTGCAATAGCTAAACATAAAAAACACTAGCTTCAGTTTCCGCGTCTGGTCGCCAAAGCAACAGTGGAAGACAATGGCACACGAGACATTCGTCATGTTTATGTACACGTATATCGTTACCAAGACTTTGTAACGACTTCGTGATTCGTTAAAAACCAAATACATGTAATAAGTTTTTGGTGGCAACGAGTTAGTAAGTCGTGTGAACGAATTAGTAAGTCGTGGGTACGACATGCGTTTAGTAACTCGTAGAATAGTAATAGCTACGGGTAACTCGGGTAATGTCTGATATGGCTCTGACAACTCGTGCGAACGACAGTGACTTCTTGGCACGAGATAACTAACGTGGTAACGACATAGACAACAGATCAAAAATTATGTCATTTGACGCATGTTTCAAAATTCTGATACAAGGAAGGCTTACATAATGTCGGAAGACATAAATTGGACAGACTCGTGCTTTTAAATGCTTTTCAAATTTCGTGCACTCTGAATGATTGATTTATTCGTTGCCACGAGCTATTATCTCGTTCCCACGAGTTGATTATTCGTTCCCACGAGTTGTCAATGCCATAATATACTAAATCATTTTCACGACTTACTAAATCGTTACCACGAATTTCTTATTCGTTTGCGCGAGTAAGTTATCTCGTTACAGCGTCTTATTTAGTCGTGGGAACGAGTCTCTCAGTTGCGGGAACGACATAAATAGAAAAATGCGAATTTAACTTGTGACACAAGTGGGATTCTCCCATATTTCCATTGCCGCATCAGACCCTTCAGTCGGGTTGCATGGGTAGTGGCCGACAGGAGGGCTTTTCGTTCCAGAGACAATAATCTGTTTTATTTTAAGTGTCCGGTGTGAAGAACTCAGGAAACTCCAACTCGGTTTTATGTCTTAATGACAATCGAAAGACGGGCAAGTATGTAACGGATTAGCAAGGATCGAATCTGCGACAGGTGAGTGGTCACGATCAGACTATATCGCTTTTGAATAACGAATAACTGTGACCAAAACAAGAAGATACGGGGCCGATTGTCGCAAATTTAAGTTGTAAACTTATGCCTTCCTATAAAACCAGACGTTGTGTCATTGCGCACTTTTAAAAGCAGACTTCAGATCATCAACGCAAAGTTTTATTTAATAATGTTTTCATCACGGCTTTGTTAATTGAGTGGTGCACGGCTACCGATTCCCACAAATTACTTGCGAATGATCGTAGTAACCATTTTGCTAATAGAAGAAAGAGACGGTATTCTCAAATAATGTACAACAAGAAGAACTAATCCACAAGCTTACAAATTAAAAACATTGAAATATAACAACTTTCTGACATCTGACAACATCAACTGTAGATCAATTGAAATAAAACAACAACCTGCTAATCACTTATCTAGTTTGAGGCACAGGGGATACTTAAACACGAGTTTCGTCAGCTATTCCCAGTTGAGGTTTTGTATTTGCATCATGCAAGAGTTAACCGATAAGCGATTGGTATTTACCATAAAGCTAATGAAATCTGTAGTTAATGGAATTGCGGCTTAAACAACAGTTAAAAATGGACAACAAATTTGAACATCAAACTGCTCAATATTTATCAGTACATGATTTCGCTTCACGAAGAAAACAATCCTAGAAGAATAAAAAAAAGGAACAATCAAACACGTTATGTAAGGGAAAATGTGCGCATTAGATAAATATGCAGACTGATGGTTATACACGCTATAAAAACATCAATTACTACTACTACCACCACCCACATACGCCGACGCCTCTACCGGCACCACGACACCGCTAGAAACACAACCACCACTCTTAATGTGCGCATCCCAGCGTGAATGCGACATACATTTAGAGCTAGTGTATTGATAAATCAATGTCACTCAAAAGGCTAATGTCCAATAGATGCAAGGCAGTAACAGGTCCTCCGTTCTGTATTCAATGTGTTTGTCTCACAGAGGATGTCGTTCTTTCCGTTATTGACGGACGTATCTGAGCTTTTGTTTACAAGCTTCCAAAGTAAACATTCGAGCGAGAGGGATCCTTTGTTTTGATAAATTGTTTCGTTTCCGTCTCAGAATACAAAATCAATTGTTATGATAAACAGATAAATAAAAGCATCTTTATAATGTGTAATAATATTTGTTGAAAATGCAGCTGAAACAGAAGTTCAAATTGTTCGTAACTTTCTGCCTTTTGAGCCTGATGTGGTTAATACCGATACTGCATAATTCAGACACATTTTTAAATAAATCGGGATATTCAAATCTGAAGTTCAATAGAGAAGTGAACATGCAATATTCTGTTTCGCACGCAATTTACAGTAACGAAATACGTAAAGGTCAGGCCGTCCGAAGGCTACCAAGTGTGATTATTATTGGCGTGAAGAAATGTGGGACTAGAGCTCTACTGGAATACATGAAGCTCCACCCTGCCATTAAAGCACCGGGCCCGGAGCCACACTTCTTTGACAGAAATTATCATCTCGGACTCGACTGGTACAGGTATGTAGCTTTTTCATGTTTGCAAACCTACCGGGCTGTTGTATCATTTTTGGGAACATTTATCTGACGTTTAAAGTAAAACTCTCAAACAACGGCAATCAAATAAAAAATTGTTTAAAATGATATTTAATAATATATATCTAAGCAATACGCAATATTTCCTTAAAGCAAGTATTGATATTTGACAGATCAAAGATGCCGCTAACATATGACGATGAAATTACAGTGGAGAAAACGCCACGGTACTTTGTGACCCCAGGTGTGCCAGAGAGAATTTTCAATATGTCAAACGTAACTAAACTTCTTCTTGTAACTCGAGACCCAGTTGTCAGGGCCATGTCAGATTTTACACAATCTGTAAGCAAAGGTGGCAACAGTACAAAAGTATCTTTCACGAGCCGAGTTTTAAGAAGAAATGGCAAAGTAAACACGCATTCATCTATTGTGGAAACTGGACTATACGTAAAATACATGCAACAGTGGTTGCATATATTTGGTAAGAAAAATATACACTTGGTTAGTGGAGAAAATCTAATCAATAATCCAATAGAAGAACTCGAAAAAGTGCAAGATTTTATTGGAGTAGAACGAAAAATCAATAAAAGTGCAATATATTTTAACGCAACTCGGGGATTTCCTTGCATTTATCGACGAGATAAAAATCCATCTCATAAGTGTTTTGGACAAACGAAAGGACGTAGTCACATACACGTAGGCCATGACATTTTGAAAAAGTTATACGACTTTTACAGCATATACAATCAGTATTTCTTTACGCTCATGCATGTTCAATATAATTGGACGACTTGTTTAAAATAATATACAAATTGCCAAAAAATGTGAAGTAGAGAAGCTAAATCAAAGGATTGACCCATAGCATTGACCAACCAGTGCAGTATTAATATGTTATTCATAACACGACACTGGATATGATTGCTGTGATGTTTATCATAAAACTCAGATCATTATTACACAATGTTTGGAGATTTATTTGACTCAACGATCGAAATACCGGAAGCAATTTACCATGGCAAAGAAAGCACGGTGTTTCTGAAAGCGATTCCAGTATAAGAGCATTTTTGTGGGAATGGTCGATTAAAAAACGGAAGTCTATTTAAATACATTGCAGAAATCTGCATATAATCGTACAATTTCGCGTCAATTATACAGTGCAGTATTGACATCGGACACCTCTACAAAAAATGTATATTTCTTAAAAATCTCTCCTTTTTATAAATGCATATGACATATTTACTAGTCGACTATCTGGCTATTAACAATTGTGAAAACAATTTTATCAAACTACCGTTTTGCAGTGAGAGAACATATGTATTTGCAAACTTAAACATTTTATTTCCGGTGTTTAAC
This sequence comes from Dreissena polymorpha, assembly GCF_020536995.1. Taxonomy (NCBI): domain Eukaryota; kingdom Metazoa; phylum Mollusca; class Bivalvia; order Myida; family Dreissenidae; genus Dreissena; species Dreissena polymorpha. Next base: position 120,120,601 of record NC_068356.1, on the reverse strand, counting down.
TATGTTCTACATGCGTGTATGTTTTCCTTAAATAGCATCTTTACGGAAGAACCTTCTTGATGTTAGTGCACGGGTAATGAGCATGGATAACGTTTCGATACATACCATTTAAACATTCAAATTGTAAGCAAACGCATATAATGTTGTCATTTACTATTGATATTTTAAAGGTGTACACATACTTTATTTATATGCATTTAATGAAGACATTGACGGAGTGTCTCGATTATTGTTCTTTTTTACGTACACAACTTTTATTCGAAGTATAATCATAACATTCAAATGGTTAATACATTCATAAAATGTTGTCATTTTCTAAAGATATTTGAAATGTTTATATTTGCGATATTTATATTTATTTGATAAATATATTTATGGAGAATCTCGGTTATTGTTCTTGTTCCCATTTCTCTCTTTTATTAAACCATTAATGCTTCAAGTATTTAAATTCTTTCTATTGCAATCCTAAAATGACTCGTGCTTTTAACGATTTATTATTGTAAAGTATCGCTTTGTTGAATTCAAACGAGTACACGTGAACGCCTCCCAGTTGGATAAAGTCGAGTTTTACGGCGATAACTTGATATCATAGGGGATTATCACTATTTTAATGAAAGTGTGCGAGTATAAATGAATTTCGCTCGATTTGTAACGGACGATTGAATCACATTAGTAACTTTTTTTAACATGTTTGCATCTGAGGAAACACACATTAATTTTGTATGATTTTAATGATAATTTCCATATTTAGAAAACTATATCTGGTCGATGTATGCATTGATCAAGTTAGTGATTAATGTATATATAGTATCGGGAGAACTGAGGTTCCAGAAAAAAAGAATCGCTTTACTTCAGTGAGCTAATTATACTACGATATTAGGCATTTCTATTTGATGGTAAGAAGTTGAAATTTCTGCAATAACGTCATTTACAACATCTACATTGAAAACATTTATAATCAAACGTTAATGGAATGAACATCAATTTTTACGGAAGAGAATATCGGCCTGGACATGCATGCTGTTTAATTACATTATTGTGCATCAAATCACTTTTATTTATGCTGTTGCCCCGTTATGGCAATATTCGTGTATAACACTGCGGCAGAGACGTAGATAACATTGGTTGTTTGTGTTATGTACCGGGACTATACTCTGCTACTTGTAGATTATTTACATCATTTATCGTATCAAACCCATTCATTACATACACATGCATTGTCACAGATTATATTAAACCACCAGTTTTGTCTACAAATATGAATGCGTTAAACTGATTTTGATTAATTTAGTCCAGTCATCGTGTACTAATTTAAAAATAACTGTTATCATCTATTAAAAATAGTCATAATAATCATCGACAGCAACCGGCTTGCGTCGATCAATAAACGAACTAGATTTTTTACTGGAATATTTTTTTTTAAACACATTGTGTATCCGTACAGCATTTTCGCATCATCTCTTTAACATATACATTATCGTTTGCGTATTTGCTATTAAAATGCAATCCGACAATTTATCATTCATCTAAATTGTCATGGGTTACAGGCATTTGCATTGAACAGGCTGTTTATGTTTATCACTTAATATGAAGCCACTAAGTCATGTAAACGTAGACCCTGAAACTTGGAATAAGTTATCTGACTGTTAGAGGTAGATTTGTTGTGGCTTCTGCATGTTCATTATAATTGGACGACTTAAAAAAAAATCATATTACCAAATATGTGCAAAAAATAATCAATGGGTTTAACTGTAGCCTTGGCATACAAGTGCTGTATTAGTCTGTTATTCCTAACACGATAGTGGACAGGATTTCTGTGATATTTATCTTGAATCCGCCCTCATAAATTACACATAATTGCATGGAAATATCTTCGGCTCACCGATCGAAATTACCTGCTGCAATAAATCATAATCAGGAAACCTTCGTATTTCTTATCGCGATTACAGTATACCGAACAGAGCATGTTTGCTGAAATAGTCGATAAAAAACGGAAGTCTATACACGGATATTTCAGAAATATTCAAACACTCGCAGTATTGAAATTGTACCCCTTATTCTTAGTTTTTGCTTCTTAAAGCAATTCATCAATGGAAATAAAACATATTCACAAGCGATTAAATAAAAATATTGATATTGTATCAAATAACTCTATTACATAATTGGACATTTGTTTGTCCAGTGTTTAAGTGTTTAATGATAACAGAAATTTGGCACAGATCATCTGCGGTCATTTGCATGAATAAAGCTTTTATACATATTGCAAATATATTTATTTCACGCGGATTTTTTTAATTGGTTATGTTGAATACAGCTTAGATTTACATTAACTTAACATATAATTATTTAATAAATCAATTTTGATAACTTTTTATTGAATTTTTTTTCCAGAACAATGTTAATTGTACAAAGTATGACATATCATTTGCTAAAAGTCGGAAATCCTTCTAATCCAAGTAACGTTTTATTCTGCTCATATTAGCACACGTAAAAGCATTGCATTATAATAATCAAGTCTCCTGGATGTCTGAATTTATGTCGATATATTGATATCTTAATTGGTAATAATATGGAAAGATAAATTTTTATGTGATAGTGTGGGAGTATTAATTATCTTGCGCTCATTTTGTTATGGCCGATAAAGCTTAAATAGACTTTTCAAAAACATTACACGGATAGAGAAATACATGTTATTCAAGCAAAAAGTAAAACAAATATTGCGTCTGTTAAGAAAACTATATATCACCTTGTTTGATACACTGTTCATAAAATTTTAATAATTTTTATAAGATAACGTTAACGCTTCAGATATATATTATCATAATATAAACGTGAGTGTAATATGATTGCATACAAATGGAATTTTATACATTTGTAAAGTGGATAAATTGTCTCCATTAACATATCCAAAAGTAGCCTAGATTGGTATACATATAATTTTATTCCTTTACTTTTTACGTGTTTAGAATTAGTTCCCACGTTAACAAGAGTGATTTGTCAAATCTCGATTCCGCATATATTTCTTATAAATTATTTCAAATTGTAATGTAGCAGCAGACTAATGAAATCAGGTAATATCGGGTGATATCGGGTGATATCGATAGGCCCGCATAACACACGGAGTCGTACACAAGGTAAGGTCCTTTGGTTTATATTATATACATACATTTTACTTTTTCATGTGGCACTTATAAAGCAAATTAAAACATTGAATGACAATATACTTCTTAATGATTTTAAATATGCATCGTTTACAGCAATAACTAAAAAAAGACATCACAAAAACCAGTTTAAGATTAAATATGTACTTAAATTTATAAATGTTGAGATTTAGCAAATATAAGGGAAATATGATGTTCATGCCTGCTTCAATTAAAGCCACACACTTTGCCTCTGACTTTGAAATGAAATACATGTTAATCAATACATATAAATACAATTATATCTATAGCCTAGTTAGCAAGTAATTTAGTATTTTTCAAACGGTACCGCTTTTAAAACCGAAAGTATGATTTTAGACGTATACGTCCATTTCGACAAACGTGATTATTTTTATGTTTTAAAGCGCAAAAAAAGACGGATTTATACATTGTAACCCCCATATATATTCTAATTGGCATAAATAAAATATGTTTCTTATTTATACTTTAATTTACTATGCAAAATAAGGTGTGTGGCTTTAATCATGACAAGGAAACCTTCGTATTTCTCATCGTGATTACAGTATACCGGAATAGTCGATAGAAACCGGAAGTCTACACACGGAAATTGCAGAAATATGCAAACACTAGCATTATTGACATTGTACCCCTTATTCTTAGTTTTTGCTTCTTAAAACAATTCATGTATGTAATAAAACATCTTCACCAATCAACAACGAGCAATTACATCAAAATATTGTTTTGCCTTTAAGAACTCAAATATGTAACATTTATTTGTCCAGTGTTAAAGAGTAAACTTTTGCAAAAACATTGACACCATCTTTGCTGAAATAGGCTACATTAATTAAACTGCTTGTGAACAGAATGAATGCGGTCATTTACACTAATAAAGCTTTTATACATATTGCAAATGAACCGTGCTCTGTGAAAAGGAGGTTTAAGGCATATGCGTAAAGTGTCGTCCCAGATTAGCCAGTGCACAGACTTATCAGGGACGACACTTACCGCTTATATGAGAATTTTCGTTCCAAGAAAGTCTCTTCTTGGCAAAAATAAAGTTTTTGCGGAAAGAGTCGTCTCGGATTAGTATGTGCGGACTTTCTAGGCTAATCTTGGACGACACTTTACCAGACGACACTTTACCAGCGTCAAACCCACTTTGCACAGAGCGCGGCTCATCCACTTCAATCGCAACTTAGTTACTTGTTTATGTAGATTACACTCTAGTATTTTCTATGGCAATTTAAAAGATTTACACAATTATATAAATGATTATTAAATTAAATGACTTTGAATCACTTTTTTCAGAACTTTAATTGTTATGTCCGCAAGAATTTATATTCTTATTATTGCAATACTAATTTTACAAAGTAGTGTTTATGATATGTTGAAAATCCTTCTAATCCAAGCGTTGGTCGTGCCAGCACACGTAAAAGCATTGCAATATAATAAGGTCAAGTATTCAGGATGGCGATATTTAGTGTCTATACAATAATTATTTGAACATTATTAAAAGGATTGTACTAAAGAATGATAAAGTAATGTAGCTCTTATTCCGCATTGTACCGTTACAACACATATACAAATAAACTCTATGAATAGTTCTTTGCTCTTTATTTAATTGTTACCATAATGTTGCCATGTCCACTTAATTATTTAAATTAGTTGTTAATGCAATATTTCAACGTCCATGTGATTCTCCAAGTAACTTATAACGTTTCCAAGACATGACAAATCCGTGTTAATCACCCAGACAGGACCTCACCCCATCTGGGGTCCTGAAGATAAACCTCTAGCGTCCCTCCTATGGGTTAAATCCTTATTGTTTTAGTGTCCAAAGAAGCATTGCTTATATTCATGTATCGTTACATAAACATATCAACTTGATAGATCAGTCTACTTCGTTGAACTTGCACATACTGGCGTATTTACCATTTGGCAAGTACACATACACGACAACAAACATCAATTTAACAAACTAATTACTCTCCGGCCACACTGACATAAACACAGGGCATGCATTTTTGCGAACAAACTCTAAGCATCAATTATGCGACACGCATATGTCATTTTTTTTGTATTTCTTTTTTCACCAAAAGTTGTATCGTAAAGTTCACGTAATCACTTGATAGTCTATGTTTGCCTTCACCAACAAGTTAAAATTATTATCTTTTCCTCCGCTCTCTACAATCTGATAACTAAAATATTCATTCAGTGAGCTTGTAAAGGCGTTTTGTATCGAAAACACTCTGCGCTACAATGGACAATATAAATTGTATTTAATGGAATATGTACAATGTACTTAACTTTGTGTTTGTATTGAAATAATATTTGGATACAGCAAGACACTGCTGGTGTGATGAAATAAATGGAAATACGAAAAACAACTTCTCAACTTATGTATTGCAAAATGAAATGATTAAGTTTTTCGATGATCTTGGGACAACAATCTTATCGTCGAAGAAATGTGAAATGACATCGTATCTTTATCGATTTGGAAACTTCTGATTGATGTTTTTACAATACTGATGTTGTCTTATATAGATTTCTACACCTCAATCCAACATTTACTTTGAAAAATACAAAAAATACGAGAATTATCAAATTTTAATTTGCAAATGTTGTGTCCATGTATACTATCAAATTAAGTGAGAATAGCGTTTATATTATGCAGGGCTTTTAAGGAACATACAACAGAAGTATTTTGTATTCATGCTACGACTGAAACGATACACTTTTGCTTTCATTGTGATTGCTTCTGCATAACGGATACAGCTGTAATCTATTATTCATCTTTCACGTACTATTTTATATTAACCCCAATCGAATATATCTCATAACATGGTATTTCCTGAAACAAAAATAACATCCAATCTAAATGAACCGTACATAACCACATATTTCAAATTCCACGATTCATAATTCATAACAAAAAAAGTAATGTCTAGACTGAAATTAATCGCGATTTTTTGCCTACCCAATAGACTGAACAGCGATTAATGATAGCGCATTGAGCCACCAAGAGCTAATTATTATTTTTTGTTAAAAGCACCGGGTAATCCATTTTAAAATTGCGGTAATTCCTGCTATATATCGTCTTCTAAGAACTGTCAAAGTAGGCACACGTTATCCATTTTTAACGTATAAATAATTGCTGTTTTCAATTCATGCATTTGTAATCTTTAATGCATATGTGCCGTCCTACTAAGATGTGTAGTCTTTCCTTTTATACCATATATTACGGATTTTTAGATCCATAACGATGATATGGTATTTGGTCTATATGATATCGGGAAGGTAAATTGTGTTAACTGTATTTACTTTTAATCGTGCTTCAGAAAGCTGCAATCCCGTTGTGCTGGTGAATATTGAACCGCCGATCAATTCAATTGTCATCAAATTTATATTATTTTTTGTGTGTCTTGTATATTTCAATACAAATTGAATACGGCATATATTTACTGATGTTTGTTATATAAATGTCAGATTGTGCATTCCTCTAAGCGGATTTAAGAACCAACTGTATGCAGTAACGGTTTCAAGGCAACGGACGCAGTATTAATTTTGTTTGTTTTATATTGTATTGTTCAATGTATTGCATTGTTTTTTTTATATGTTGTTGATAACTTGCCTTAAATATGTTACTCTCGCGAGGCCTCTTCTTTTCATGTCTATGGGGTTTCAATATTGCTATAATGCACAGTTTCATATTGATACATCTATAAACTAAATGCATTTACGAGTTAAGTTTTAAATTGCCAATTATACTCATACAATTCTTTCTTTGGCATTCAACCAAATTGGAATTATTCTTTCGCATGAAGAGTCGTTGTGTCAATCAATTTTAATAGATGACTCAATGCATGAATAGAAATCAGGTACTGGTGGATGCGTGAAGGAGTTTTTTTCAGAACACCAATGAATTAAGGTAGCCGGAAATGACTCATTTCATATTTCTCCTCAATCCACTACGTTTTCAAAAGAAAAACCACGTTTGTTTTTGTCAATTGTAATAAGTACATTGATTTTGTGTTCATGACTGAAAATTCAAGAAAGAGAAAAGGCTGATAATGCAATATAGCGGTCATAGAGGTTTAGTGATCCAGAAGCAAACGATCATCTTAAGACCACAATTCTTAGCGAATGTAATATTAATGAGTTTATTGAACTATTACAGTTAATACGCAAGGATTAATGCCAATTATTGATTGTACGTACTTTGTTCGCCTCCGCAATTCACTGATTAGTAATTCAGGAAGTCATCAGTTTAATTCATCGGAAATAATTACTGATTACTTCTGACGATAGCATCATTAGTGTAAAGACGAAGGTGATGAAAGTTTATATTGACTATCGAGCATTCTTTGCTGTTCACATCTTTGTCATTTCGAATCAAAGTGGGATTCAAATCGAGCAGACATTTTATTTACATCAATACTTTGTAACAACCAATCAAATTCGCATAAACCATATATGAATTGCAATCAATATTTTATACTGATGTAGATCAGGTTAGGATTTTATTTACATTATATTTACATGTTCAAAGAGCGATCATTTGCGGGTAGAAATTACATATCATATCCATGTTTCACAAATTATGTATAATACAGAAAATTAAAGATAAAAAAATCCAATTTTCCCATTTGTTGTCTACAGACTCCTTCTTCAGAATTTTTAAAGAGGGTATAACATCAGAATTTAAAGACAATAATAGCGAAAGTCGAACATGTTATTTTTATTTTTTTATTAATTACAATTGCTTTTCATACAAATATCTCTAAGGTTATCGTCTGCGCTCACCGCAGAGGATGGCGCCGCCACAGCCGCCTTCGTAAGAAATATCAACTCAAATGTGTAATCTTTTATCAACGTAAAACGATTGACTAATTTTATAAAACATCAGGTTTACCGGAACTAATCAGTTCCACTTATATTTCAAATCGTCTACAATTCTATTTTTATGAAATAAAATGTTGTTGATATAAGATAACATGTAAACGATTTACATAATAATGCGAGTGTATTCAAGTGGTATCAATCAAACGCAACGCTTGGGATGAAACAATTCACTAAAATGTCAAATATATCTATTGAATATCACATACCCAATGAATATGTACTAAATCAGGATAAGCAAATACAGATTTATGAAGTCATGCTGATATTTTCTTAGGTCGATAATTGTACCGAAAAACTAAGAAGGGCTACACCAAGAAGTAATCAACAATAATATTTCAGTGTCCCGTACAAAAAGCTTTTTAAAATACGAAACATACACAGCTCATAGTTATTCTGTGAGGTCAATGCAGCATTTTAGTCTAACATCAATACGGGAAAGCAAACCAGCAAAATCAGACAAAAGCAAACGATACGTGTGGATAGTTCATGCTATTATTCTACATCACACGCTATAGAGGATATTGAAAAGAACCATTTTAAAACGTCGGTTTGAATAAGTATGTTTCGCTTGGTTCTGTAAACCTGGGGTTCTGCATTGGTTTGACAATGTTTTACATATTTAAAAGATTGCATAGCAAACCACATATTGTCAATGCCAACTCCACGTGTAGAAAACATCTATATCTGATCGTTCGATGCGGCAAATATTCAGTATAATCACAAAATGTATATGAAGTTAAAAACAATTTCGCAAGTGCAATACATAGTTGACAATACCCAAATATTCATTTATTTTTTGGAGGGGGGGGGGGGGTCCAATATGATTTCACTTGTAAAAATTCAAAAATTCATTTAATTTTGTTCTTTATGGTCGATCATGTGAACATTTATTATAAGTGAGGTTCTGTTTGTAGCAGTAATAAAGCCGTTGGTAATTAAAAAGAAGATAATGCAATTAAAGTATATTGTAGCAAATTAATTAAAGATATTGGGACAATTTACTGAGCCTTGTGCAATGCTGTTTTATAAGCACGGCGATACATGTATATTAATGCAATCGGTACCCGCGTTCACATTTTAAGAAACAATCTTTTAATGAAAAACCGTGTTTGGCCGTGTTGCTTAAAGGTCCCTTTAATGGTATGGTAATTTTTAACAGCTGTTGTTTTTTTAATTGTAAATGCAAAGTCCGATGATCAGTTTTGTTATTATGTTATACCTTTGAAGGATTTAATTTACCGACTCACACATCATACTAATATAGACACATAGATGCATCACATCATAACTTAATTCACAGACTATTCATTTATCAAGAAAATCTGTATCATTGAACGGAGAAAAACTTCACACCGATTGCTTGTCTAGAATTATTTACTAGCATACTGACGTTGCTATACAAGTTTATCTCGATGGCCAAAACACTGATTAATGTTTGTCGTTATTGTATGTTCCACGCTGTTTAAGTCGCGAAACGAATTTTAAAAATCAAACTTATATTTAACAGCATTACACAAAAATGTTTCTTCGTATGAAACGTGATCAACACTAGCATCTTCTTTACGTGTAAAAGTCAAGATATTAAGTATGAGTATGATGAATATGATATAGAATGTAGCAACAAATTATCGATGACTATCAACATCATCGATCTGATCAAGAATGCTAAAAAGGTATAGACCCGCTCAATAAATAGGGTCCTACTTTTTGCGGAAACAAACTTTTGTTTAAGCCTGATCCAACGATCTGTGTTCTGTTTTTATTTTCAACATCATGTATCAATTCATGCTTCTTTATATATTTAAGTACATAGTACTTATTGACGTGTCGTATACAAGGTGACGTAAGTTTTTTATATAATATTAAATCGCACTTCATCATTCATTTCTAAACTGTTAAATATGGTTTATATGGCAAAGTCCGTATTTGTATGACAATATAACTATTGATGATTGAAATATAAATCGTGCACAACAAGAACCAAAACCGACGTCACCAAACCATGTATGAAATTTAACACGCACTTAAACGTATATTTGTTATATGCATAGCAAATATAATAACAGAATACCCCAGAAATGAAAGGTCGTCGGTGACACACAATCTATTTTTGATGTGACACTATCACACTTCCTTTACTTATAGGCAGTCTAAATGTAAATGCCTCATTTTCACAAAGGCTTGCGTGTCATTTATCGGCATTCATTTACACATTCACAAATCCATCATTTTAGATCGAGTCATGACATTATGGTGATGATGATTTTTCCTAATATTTCTCCTAACATTTTTGCCAACCGATTTTTGCATAAGTTTGGTACATTTTAACAATTGACGTTTGGTTTTAGCAGTGTTATTATTATACAAAAGAAGGAATAATTTATAAAAAACGAAGCCCAGAAAGGTATTATTTGTATTTGAGATTGTTGAACGGATAACTGACATAGTCACTGTTACATTAATAGTTTTCAGATTTGTGATTATTTTGTGTTTGTTTTGCGACACTTTCATTATTAAGGCAAAGAATTATTTCGACCTATATAATTGTCTTGTCTGAAGTGTTACGACAGTGACTGGTACAAATGGGATATAAAGAGAGGAGCACGCGTTATTTTTATCAGTACAATTTCAGTTGAAAGAGCGGGTTTCGAACCAGGGAACTCCGGATTCCTCGACCAGCATCCTACCGCTAGACAAAAGTTCCCGCATATTTCGTTCGACGTCGCGCAGGCGTACGTTTTGAACCGCAGCATGTACAGAAAATTGTGTTTGTAAGAGTGCCAATTGTTTGCTTTGGGTCGAAAGAGAATTTTCCACAGTAAATTTCAGCAAACAGGCATAAATATCTTCCTGTATACTTATATTTACTCATACAGAAAGACATAACTGCCTTTATGCATATCTATATACATATATTGTGCGAATACGTACTTTTAACAAAAAGTGGTACGTGATACATCCTTTAGGGATGTTTCATAGCGATTGTCATCACATTCGGATCATACATTCAAATATACATAATGTAATTCCGGTCTATTGCAAGGTAAATAGCTTGGTGGTATGATTATAGTCAAACTCATTTACAATGTGATTGGTCGCGACAATAAATGTAAAAAACATACCAACAAATTTAAATATTTTTTTATGTTTGAAATTTAATTTGTTATCTGTAAATATTTTATGTGATGTAGTTTTGAATTCATTAATGTCTAATATTTACAATTGAAAAAAAATACTAAGCTAACAATTTATCAATACATATAGAAACATTATTTTCATTTACGTCTTTCGTTTGCCTTGCTATTTTGCTTCTATTCATATTTTTTAAGAATGATGCAGAAAATACTTATGTGCATAGCAATACATATATTTAAAACCTTTAAAATGAAAATTAAAAACGAAATGATGGCCCGGTATTCAAACCAAAACCGTTCGTAAAAAGGCCGATTTTTTTCCTTGTTAAACCACTCAGTAACGACAACGGACGAAGTATTTAGAAGTCATTTAATTATCACTGTGACCACGTGGAAATGCTCAGACGTTAAAAATTCTCGACACAATCAAGCAGCGTAAAAGTATACATGTTTTAAATGATGAGATAATGAACTATAAATATTTCCTTATCACACATAAAGATAAATGAGAATGTACCAAATACTTATCATCAAAAGATATACTAACTATACAAACGTCCCACGTTGGCTTCATAAACACGACGTATATGTATCAAATATTAGTTCATGGTTGATTTCCCTTTTTAAGAGATCACTAATCCACCTGTCAGTCTTCCACCGACAGTGCGTTCATCTTGTCGCGTACGTGTCTGGAGTTACGTATTACAAAACTAACTAACTAATTCATGTACCAGTTTAATTGTACGAGATCATTGTCCAAAACAATATTGAGACAAATTGTTACGATATTAATTGTTTATGAATAACTATTTTATCTGAAAATGTGTACTTGTTAAGAAATTATGAGGTCTTTTTAAAGATCGATGAAGCTAATCAGGAATTAAACCACTGATTATTTCTGACAAATATATACTTACAAATTGACCGAACTCATTTATTCGTTGTATAATGATATGCTATTTGATTAATATTTCTGTAATGAATACTTGTGTAACAGCAAATAAAACAGGGAGAGTGCCATATGAGCCTAATGTGCGGGTAGTTCTATAAATCATAAATCACTCTTACATGTTCAGTCGATACTCAAGCCGATAAATATTCTATGGCCAGTCATATTGGCATATGCGAGACAAAATATAAGTTATTAAATGCCGAAAGAAGACATTAGCTCCGATGGGGACTCTTTGGACTATGATTTCCATGAAAATCATACATGGATATTTAAGAACTTAACAGAGCCGGAGGAGTTTATTTTTAATAACGTTGACCCACGGATCATCGTGACACTCAACACATCGTTTGTAGTATTTGGAGTTTGGGCCCTACTAGCTCTCCAGCGGACAAAGAAAATCCCTGCAACGGCCAAGTAAGAATTCATTTTTTTATTTTGTTATGCAAACAATTTATTTCTTTATATTCGATAGTAAACACTATTTTTATTACTTTATCTAAAAACGGTAATTGTGCGCTTATCCGACGGCTATAATATATTCATGTTTCATTAAATCGTCAGCGTATTATAAATAATGCAATAAAGCACCCAGGTCACCTTTTGATTTGCAAAATTATAAAGATATAAGATGCACATGGTAACGTCTTAAGCTTGATACGGTTGGTATGTTGCAGTTAAGATTTCCTTAAATTATTTGATGGCATAAGACAAAATAAAGAATCACTAGAATGCTATTGAATATGAGGTAAGTGTTTGTGTTATTCAATTTATCCGACGGGTTGAGAACGTTTTAAAACGTGTAAGAGTATACACAGATACTTACCGTAATGTTACGGTACCGAACTTGGTGATGAGCTGTGTGAGCGGCCCGGTTTGCACATTCGATAGAGCACTCGCCTTGTAAGCGGGCGATCCCGGGTTCGTTTCCTGGACTGACTGCACACTTTTTACCGCCCGGCAACAAAAGCGTCCAACGTGGGACTGTGCCACTTACAATTCTCCATAACACTTGCCCGTGTGTTTGTCGGATCAGTAATTCACTGAATTATGTGTCTCGAGTTCGAGGACGAATTCACACTTGGCAGGGGAGAATGTCACGGTACCGAACGTTATCAGTGATAAGATGTACAAGCAGCCCGGTTATCTCACTCGCATTGCACGCGGGGTGTCTTGGGTCGAATCCCGAACCTGTTGCACATTTTTACCACCCGCCGAAACTAATATTCTATTTTTTGTTTTTGAAAAAAAAACATCAACGTAAAATTGTTAAGAATACATAGCTATGACCCAAAACGCGTAACATTAACTTAAGTTATAATTGTGTAGTAAATCGATTCTACATAGATAAGTACCGGTTTCGCCACTAAAAATAGTTCTCAACAATTCCATACAAAAGCATTGAAAGAAGATACAACATTTCAATCAAAATTGTGTAACATGACCAGATATTGCAATTTCAAGAATAAAACAACAGGTTGTGTTCAACTATAAATTACATCATGAAAACAAAATTAGATGCATTTACGGTTACCGCACATGACGAATCTGATTTTACTTAAAAGGTATTGTTATCTTTAGCCTATAACCGATTCCTCTTAGACATTAACTGAAGTCGTAAGGCACACATGTATCTCTATTGCTTAAGCTCTACCCACCAAAATGGTCACATCAATAAAACATGTCAACTGTCGCCAAGTTTGCTACATATTGAATGATTCTAGCTTCATTATGAGTTTTGAATCCTTACAATCAGAACCCTTTTACAAAACACTCGTTTTCCGTTTTTAAAACGTCACCAGTTTCATCCGAGACATATATTTCAAACGCTCTTTCATTCTAGTTGTATTATTCAAATTCACGTTGACTTACATAAACTACTCGAAATAATGTTAACCAGATTGCGTTTCGAAATGCCCGAACCCTCGCGTTCTTTAACTGAATGCATGCAATCTAGATACGTGATAACGTCACCAAGAACGTAGTGAAGTTTGGCAAATTGTTTTTTTTTTCAAAATACGTAGTAGAAACGCTTCAATTGCTTGATAGTACTTAGTTTTTGATTCGTTAACTATCGCATATTCTTTTATAACCCAATGCAATTATTTAACGATTATTGTTCTATTGTTTTCCACGAAAGATTGCTATTAAAAGAACATTTCATACAAAAAACTGAATAAGTAAACCGGCATATGGGTGTCGGATCAACCTTGGTAGGCACAATAGCAAAAGTTGTGTTGTATGACATCATTTAGCGGTAAGATAAAATGTATCGATTTTAAGTGGTCGATAACCACAACTTTTCGTTCTAACTAAAGCATGACGCTTTCCGTAACGATACTTTTATTACATGGTCATGGTGCAGACATTGTAACAAATAGTTATCGCACTTTACAGTATGTGTTTCAAGAATTCGTGTTTACGAATCATATCATCCTTACGCAGATTGTTTTTTTTTACAACGGTCGCAAGCAGCATTAAGTCAGCTATTTATAGTTGAATATTTTAATTATGGCAATCTTTTAGTCTATAACATAAACAACAAGATAGGGTTCATTAACATATTCAACTTTAACTTTAACTATCAGGCTCAGCTTACATAAAACAATATAAAAAATACAGTACATTGAAATAGCATACACTATAAATAACACTATTCATACATGTCTTGTAGCGGGTAAAATGTTCTGATAGTTTTGTGACATGGAATATATATCGATATCAATAATGTTTAGGTGTTTTGAATCGAACTGAAAGTTGACGTCTACGACACGTGGCGACCGTTATTTAAATTTTCTTCCAATAAACTATATATTAACGAAATGGAGGAGAAACAACACTATTATTATTATTATTGGGGTTATGACCTTTCAATATGTTTCATTAGACTGTACAATCAAGAATTTCACGAAATAACATACCCACCCATAGCAATTGTCATTATTACAAGAGATATTTCCAATTTCTATAATCATAGGAGACTCTATTATCTTAATACATGTAGTATTTTCCTAAGAGTTGTTTAAAACACTAGTATGCGATTCAGGATAAAGTGAAAACATAATTTCAAAATTAAGTCTTTTAAAAGTTACAGCCGCATTAAATATGCAGGTTTAAATCAACCATAAAAAGGTCTTTGAAACGTCTGTCAAATTTTTATGTGTATATGGTGAATCCATAGAAGGTTGACCAATATGAATATATAAACATCCCCACAAATATATTTCAGATTCCTGACTACAGGTCTTCTAACTTTCGGCACATGCGCCATTGGACTATTCACGGGGGCCATGTTCATTTCGAATGTCTACATTCACCATATTATTGAACTTCATGGGGTTTGTTCGTTCCAGCTTGCGTACTTAACTGTTGGTATGATGTCATTGCAGAGACTCTATATATTTTCATCGCCAATGTTTTACTTGAAGAAAATGACAGTTGTTGAGTTAAAAGTTATCGTGCGTACCATATGGGCTATTTTCTATCTTGTTTTCATGTTGTAGCGGTTTGTGTCCTGTTTTTTATACTACAAAGATCAAAACATATTCTTATCCAATTATGAATGCGCCTTGTTGACCCTGCCATTTTTCAGTATGGTTATCTTGTTCACAGTGTTAGTATCAGGTGTATGTTACATAACGATATTCTGCATTGTATATAGTGAATTTTCAGTAAAAGGCCTTCGTAAACACCTGAATAAAACAGTAAGATATAGAAGAAACTTCAAATCTACTACGATTGTCTTTGTATATGCTGTAAACATATTTATAACGGCGGTCGTTTACACTCTATGTATGACGCATATCGTACCATTGAAGGACATAAAAATATATATAGATCTATTTAATACAGCCAACTGTATAATGAACCCAATACTCTACGTCCTGTGGTTTTAGGAATGCAGAATGGAAATGCTGAGAATGCTTTTAATATTCTGTCCCTGTCTAGCATCTAAAGTGAAAAAAATGCGAATGAGCATATCTAGAATGGCAACCTAATATGGCATTGTTTTTTTGTAAAGAACATCAGCGAAGTGTTTTATTGCACTGACATTGTGTGTTGTAGAAGAAATGTAAATTGTTATGCTTTCTTCGTCAAAAGGACCTTGAAATAAATAGTTAAATGTGTGCTTCTGCCAAAATGTGTCATACTAATGCTATATACGAAAAGGGGCATCAAGTGGCTGTAGCCGAGGAAGCTTCCGCGCCGTGTCTCGTCTTGACACCGACTCTTATATTATAACTCTAAAGTCGTTGTGTACACATCCGTCTTAACTGACCTATTTACTAAACATGTAGAACGCAATACTTAAAAAAATGCATCATGAACTCGGAAGTGACAGTGTAACATAGTGATCATGGTGTCCGTCACTCAATATTGTTTATTCACGTTGATCATGTCAATGCTCGTTTATTATAGCGTGCAGACAAAAAATGTGCATACCGTAGTCGGTGTACTTTAAAGTTACATTTCTACTCAAAATCAGCGAAAATTTCGCACACTATTTCGTAAAACAAAGCTAAACAATTAAAAATCATTGTTCCTTATGGCCATTGTCGAAATTTCAACGACAGATGTGGTCTGGTAAAATAGATGTTTGTGGATACAAAATGGTTTATTTTTATTATGGTTTTAACACGGTACCATTTTAGTGTTCGTGTGTCGTACCAATATATATATTCGCAGGGAATTAACATGGAATTTATTGTGGTCACAAATAAATAAAAACGAGCATTTTGTATCAACAAAAAATCTATGTAATCATACCACATCTAGCGTTGAAATTTTTGGCTATTGCTATAACGAACATTGATTGTTTAGGTGTTAACTTTATTTTACGAAATACTTTACGAAATTTTCGTTGATTTTGAGTGTTATTGAGACTTTAAATTATGATGTAAAACTCACTATTCAACCATTCAAGCTATGTTCACATGTGTTAAACTTGTGGTAGTGTACTGTGTTTGCACAAATGATTGCCCGTATTGTCCTAAATGCTCTAACAGCAAATACTGTTATTCCCACGTGTAATTATTTCAATTGCGATGTTTGTATGTAAGTCTTTTTATGAGCGAACTTGTTCGTGAATTCAAACAATCGGGTTAACATTCACAATCGTTTCAAGCAGACTTGTTCTGTGCTTTATCCGGTTTTTCAAACGATTTCCTAGTAGAAAAATCACATATTTGTTAACACTTTCAGTTAATATTATTAGGGGAGTTGGAAACCAAAACTCTATCTCCGGACATAGTAGAAGGAATGTATAACAGACATCTTTCACAAAATCAATGCGATTAAAGCACCAAACACTCCTATGGGATTATATAATGGTGCTTTTTTTCTTGTAGGTTTACATAAATGAAATACATGTACAACTTTTTCAACAAAGAAAATTGCTATTGAAATGCATTGAACTTAATTAAACGACTGCATAAGTATGTGTTTAATTTTAAGAATAGTTTGAATTTTCATGTACATATATACAATGTCAAAGTACAATAACGGTACTTTAATTTACCATCACACATTTGAAATTATAAGATCAGTTACATTTAAAATGAATGTTTTATTGCTGTAGTTTTTTAAGGTATTTTTTTAACCGTCTGCCCAATAGGTACGAATCGGTATTGATTTATGTTGTGAGTGGTAATCTTGCCTTCTAAGTAGACAGTTGAAAAAAAAACACTTGTGGGATCGCCCTTACTTAGTTACTATAATTGATATAATTCTGAGAAACTAATTAGCATCTAAGCAATAAGTGTATTTACCAGTCAACGATCATGCGAGGTACATACATTACAATGCATGCATTTATTATACACGTTTACAGTGCACTCTTTTGAAATGTATCTATGTGATGTAAATTGTTTCTTATTCCACTTTTTTTCTTGCTACAGTAGTATAATAAGTCAAGACTATTCAAAACATAATAGATGTGTTAGTAAGCATATTAAATAAGACCTGCCAAAAATAAGAGAAACTGATTGGAACTTAATTACAATTGTAATTTCTCTGCAGACTCTTTTACGTCGGACTCATGCATGCTATCAAATGTTTTGAGTGAAGTGTTGAACAATAGTGGTAATAACGCAGCGACGCTACCATTTTTGATAGTATGTTACAAAATTGCACCTACATTCAATAGTTATGCGTACTCCCAAATATATATTCTCGCATTTAGTGGTATAATTTATAGAATGGACTTTACATGAACAAGATTCTGTACAATATTTTAAAAAAATCAACATTTATTAAGCGAATCTGTATTATTAGCTTTGTAATATGTGTCAGCTAAATTCTGCGTGTGTCAAATAAGTTTATTATTTAGATAATTTTAATTGTGTTGCATATGAAACATTGATTTAACTGAAGTTCCCTTTTTTATTTATGATTGCATTACACTATTATGCTGTTTTCGAGTTGTATATGTATTTGTTTCAAGTCTTGTAATAAAATGTGTTGGTAAAAAAGTTTTAAGCGTGTTCACATTCTGCCAGCAATCGAATAATGTTTTTTTTTAATTATTTTATATTACGTCACTTCAGTATTAACAACAAAAAGGTTGTATAAATAAGTTGTGCTAATAGCAAGTGCAGAAAATGAGGGGATAAGTATAAAAACTTTCATTTAAGCAAGACAGCCATATAGGGGAAGAAATCGGTTTTATATAGTCATGACCGACAATTATAAGTATTCTACGTTACATCGAAAAGCAGAGCTTATGTCCTGACGGACATGAGAAAACAAACCGGGTTTGCAAGTTTGTTTGTCTATCGCAATATATAGAAATAACTAGCGTTCGAAATCAGTTCTATCGAGGTTGTCAACATGGCAAAATACAATTCAAATTTAAGTTTTTATTAGTGCAATATTATTTGTTTACTGTCCGTTATTGCTCTATTCTAATAATGACCAAAGTGCCTCGCTACGGTCACACGTTTCTTCCTTGGTCGGGTATTCCCACAAGAGATTGGAAATGGGAGTTGTGGGAGGCTGCCATTTTTGTGATGAATATAAGATTAAATGTGTTGATAATCGTAAAAGTAAATTGTTTTATCGAAATGAGGTTTAATTTTAAACCGTCATTTTTAAGCTTGAATCCGTCAAAAATTCCGGAAAATTTGCTACAGATTTTAGCTGAGAATGCATGTATGCACAGAATGCAAATAGGCGCATCAAATATACTTGTTAGTTAAGATTAGAGGTTTTGTAAAAGTTGGTCTTTAAGCTCTGTGCACATATGGCAACAATATATGCATCTCCCTCAAATTGCTATATGCGTCTCCAGCAAATCGAACAACATAGTTGTTGTTTAATTTTGCATGAAACATAGTTATGATGTATGGCTTCTCGCAAACGCATTTAAATATAGTGTTTTTCAGACAAACGGTCAGATATAAATTTATATCAATTAATAAAAGCTAAACGCGTCAGTTAAATGCGAACGGTATAAATTGCTTTCGCACAGGAATCTCGATGCCAAACGGGGATTATAGTAAAGTTGTTGACCAGAACATGGCCTTCTCTTTCCCATATCACAGTACAACATTTTAACAATTGGTTGTTGGCTTTTCGGAGCCACACCAACATGATTCTGTTCGTTAAGACCTCTCGTGACTAGTTTCCTGTTATGCCTCAGCCGTGTTTCTATATATCTGCTAGTAGACGGCGCATACGTCCATTAGCCTCTCGCATGAGATGGTTATGGTGCATTGACGTCCCCGCAAACGAGTCATAACACTGAGCTAGTTAATTTCATTAAAATAAAATGAAATCAATCGGCACATTAATTAAGACGTAGATATTTATGAATATGTCTGCAAAACAAAATCTGTTCAATTAATATGTTCAACGCTGACGCTGTTTGGTCGTGATGGTTTGCTATACAAACGCCAAGGTCACATTAGAGTTGTTGAACTTAGTGGGGACGCGGTGATTTCGCCGACGGTTCGAACGCCGCTCAAGAAACAGATAGCAGAACCCCCTGAGTGACGGTTAACGGGGTCATTTCTTTTTAGAAAAGCACATAGTATTGTTACTCCGAATATCGTTGTAAAGCAAACAAAGTGTATTATAATGTTTACAAATTAAATAATTGTTTGCATACATTTAATATTAATACAGCAGGACACTGGTGATAATAGAAAACCTATAGACTGCCCAAGATCACCTTCATAACTTTTCTATTTACATAATAAAATAAATCAGTTTTGAGAAAAAAATATTTAAAATGTTTCATATATTTTAATTCGCCTCTTTTGTCTCAATAATAAGTCATTGTATTCAGATGTTGTAAGGCTTTTTTTAAATGTACAAACGAAGTGTTTTCATCGAGTGCATACAATGCGTTATCGATTAGTGACCTGAACAAACAAACAGCCGAATCACACTGTAGAAAACGATACCAAAGTATTTGTTTATTTCAATTTTAAAGCTAAATACGAAAAGAAAACATAAACTATGGTAAATGCATTGATAACATAGTAATATTGTTTTCTTTCAGATTGTTTCTTCATAACATATAATGTAGTAAATTATTTTTAATAAAATCTCACCTTGTATTTTACGGAAACAAATATGACATCCTTATATCTTACGGAACCTTTCAGAACCATATAATACAAACTCGAAGAAAACAAAAGTTTTCTTGAAAATATAAATTGGTTAGTGAACACATACGTATATTGTTTTATAGTAGTCTGTTATGTTTGCACATAAGTCAATAAGACATTATCACGCGAAAAATACTCCCATAATAAATGATATGCGAGAGACTAACATGCTTTTTTTCTAAGCCCTAAGATAGGAAATCGATTAAGGATAGCACATGTGTGCAATACAGAGATAAAAATACAGTGTTTTTTTTTGTCAACAATACCAAACAATCCACTCTAACTTTGCTTTAATTCCTGCTATATATAATGTTGTTAGACATGAAAACAGTATTGTCATTATTATGATTATTTTTCATTTCAGGCCTTCTTAGTAAGTTAACTATTTGTTCTAAGAATAAATCACTGTTTTTTTATGAAATATAAATATGCTGCCTACATGTAATAAATGTTATATGTCCATTTACACCGTGTATTATAGCTTTTTCCCTAAATGCATTACTATGACTGGAATTTGTATTATGATACTGGGTTGTGAAATACTGTAATCGTTTTATTGGCACTATTAAATTCTGTGGCAAATATTTAACCATTCAGCTATAAAAATGCAATACAATCGATATTATGTTGTATGGCTGTACATTTTTACTGGAATTTGTACGATGTTATTGTGCTTTACATTTATTTGTTCTCTGGCAAAATTAAATGTGATTCTCGGCTTGTTTAAAAGCCGGTTTAAGCAAAACAGATTTTAATTAATTGTATGTGTTCCGTTTTATGTTGTCGACAGACTTTTTATTTTCAGTATTTGCACTGGTTACTTTTTTAATAATGTATTGTTGCATGATCTCTTCTGGATATGTCAAAAGAGTTTTAACATTCTTTTATATCATCGGATTGATACCGTTATGTACTTAATGCGATAACAAGTGAATAATTGCTTTGCCTATTATTCATATACCTCTCTAAATTATTGATATTTAACCAAAGTCGAATTATTAGTTCGACTTTAAAAAAGTAGAGAAAGGTGTTACTTTTGAATCTCCTCTCTATATTTTAATATATCAATAACATTTCAATAGCTGTCTCAATGCATGAATTAAAACAACGTACTGGATGCTATATGATTGAGATTTCACATAAAAGCAAATTAATACTGGAATCTTCATTCATCATTCTCCAAAAGTACGTTTTAAATGCAAAACCGCTTATGCTTTTGTCGTTGTTAATAAACTCATTGATTTTGTGTTCATGAATAAAAATTAAAGAAAGAAAGGATTGATTAGTAACCCTGTGGATTTGGATGTTTCGTAAACTCAAAACAAACATCCCTACATACCAAACACGTTAAAGAAGTGTTATTGTTTTTGTATTACTGTACATACACAAGGATTAATAATGATAATCGATAGCCTAAGTATAGAAGAAAATGAAGTTGTTTGTGTCAACTGTGTTTACGTTTTCCCCTCCGCTATTCGCAAACAATTCATTTGTCAAAACATCAGTGACATTCAATGGTAATAATTAGCTTTTTCTGTGTGGGAAGCATTATGAGCGCATAGACGATGGCTATGAAAGTTAATCTCGACTATCGAACAATGTTCTCACATGCTGTTAAGTTGCGAATCAATTTCAAATAAGAAATTGAGCTGTAACTTTTATTTATTTGTTTTTATATATTTCTGTCGGATCAACGAATCAAATTTTTTTATTAGTTTCGACATGAAAATAAACCGGGCTCGGAAAAAATATATCGTTTAACTTACTTTAACAATCATCTTCAGGTAGAAAAAAATATTTTATATCTATGTTTCGCCAGGACATAACATTTAATATAATGCAGAATATTACAAATCAGAAATCAAACCAAGTTTTATGTACACTGTCTTTCTTTGAAAAATTGAAAGGAGGGAATAACTACTGAGAGCTTTTAGATAATGATGCCGAACATAGAACAGTATATTCCTAAGATAAAACCGATTTACATAAGAATGCGATTGTAATCTAAGAGGATCCATCGAAAGTGACGCTAGAGATATTAAAAAATAAAACGAATGTCTAAACACATTTTCCAAACTTATCTATTGCAACGCAGTTCCTTTTTGCATAATGTTGCTTTATGTAGGAAATGTAGGAAAATTTTGATGTAATATCAATTTTACATTTGTTTTTAGTTTACTAAATACATTTATATGACGTTGTCTGCAACGATCAGCAACCTTTTTTAAGGACAAAAAAAGCAAAATTGTGGGAATTATTTAAGAAACAATTTCGACAAAGAGTTGGTTATTTCGGTAATAAGCATCGATTTTGAGTTCAGCTGCGTATGAATCAAAGCATGAGGGCGATATCCCGAGTTGTTTGATAACGAGAAAAGGCATTATCGCAATGTACATCAAGATTAACAAATACACACGCGTTTTATTTACTTCACTCGCAAACAGAAATCAAACTGATGAGAGCATAATTAATAAACTATGAGCAAATACTCAATGTGACGTAATATGTCTTGTTAAATACAGTACAAATACAATTCTTTAAAAATAAGTTAAAGCCAAAATAAGTTAAATTGAATTAATGCTTGCATGTTGATTTACTTAAGAATAATATTTGTACAACTTATGTGTTGCTGAGCTTTCGGTTAAACTTAAGAGATAACATAAATAACTAAGCAAAGACGGAACATTAAGGAATCTAAATGGGGTTGATAATCAATTAACATGTGCAATGTGAAATGCAGATGTCCTAATTTAATAGATGTTTAAAACGAATTTAAATAATGCCAGCTTGCTTACATATAAAAATTAAAAACACATTATTTACTTAAATGGAGATTAAAATAGACCACAGTTAGATAATTCTTAAGCTATTTCGACCTTATTTAAAGGTTATTTACTACTGGCGTGTTTATTAATTTTTAACATGCATTCATATTTTCTCATTTGTATTTGAAACTAATGAAGATAAGCAATTATTAACAGACTAACACATTGTTGTAACAGAGACGCAGGAATTGCGTCAGTATCTTTATTTTCCAATTATTTATATATCAAGAATCCAAAGAAATTGAACGGAAAAAAATCTTATGTTTAAAGCAACAAAAGCACACTGTCCGCGACGATTTTATATCGACGACCAAAAATCTGATAGCTGTTATAACGTTTTCATCTTTGTTGTGTTTCACGATGTTTTTGTCGCAAAAAGAAAAAAGGAACGTTTAATTGCATTTAAAAACAAACATGTTTCTTCGAATCAAACGTGACTAAAATTCAACTAATTAAATGGATAACATATTTAAATTGGTATTATTCTTTTTACTTCACCACACCAAAAGTTGTTACAGAAAGTCAGCAAGTTAAAATTGATTATGACTTGTTTCAAATTGAATTAAATATTTTAGTCTGGTTCGCGTAAAACAAAAGCCTATGCTGTTTGTTGCTTTTGTATAAGCAATGTTTGTATCCAGTATTTGGCATTAAATGACACCATTTATTTTTGTTCCATAAATGGAAACCTGACGTAAGCATATTAAATATAATGAATTGTGCTGTTTAAATGTCCATTGATTGTACCGTTTGCAAAATATTCTATAGATATATTTCATTATTTTATTCTCGCGTATTGTATGTTTTACTAATGCATGTACTAATATTTGATTCAACAATCGCACTTGAACATTTCAAATACTCTTAATATTTGAATAAACTGTCAAAATGCAATGTGTACGATAAGTTACATAGGTTGAGTTAGATTTTATTACAATATGTTTTCAAAGTGTGTCGCAATCTTTAACCTATTCTTAGTTCAAACCCAGTTGTTCCATGAACGATTAAAAGTTGCGAATGAATAAACCGGATATTGCTTCAAATGACAGCACATGTTTATTAAGAGTAGGAGTGGGCACTGTATTGAAATGTATCATACAAAATGATTTCTACCATAGTTGTTGGTGGTTATCGCAAGGCTAACGAAGCATAATCGATGTTTCAAGCGAACAAGATTTAATCTCCATAACAACGTGGGGTTATCCACTTCGGTTTTACCTTATGAAATATATATATATATATATATATATATATATATATATATATATATATATATATATATATATATATATATATATATATATATATATATATATATATATTCATAATATAAGTTAGCTTTAGATAACGTGCTTATTTACAATTGCTGATAGTTATCAATACATTAAACGAAAGCGTATGCATAACGGCCATTTATTTAAGGCAACAAAGCATGGACCAATTCACTGTTTCGTAAACAAGACCATACATTAACGTCATAGTAAATATTCATAGTGATTTAAATATTGCAATGAACTGTACATTTCGTGTTCTTTTTCCCAGTGTCGAATTGCTAGGAATTGACGTGTGGGCATACATAAATACAAACAAAATGATGAAGATTCATCTCCTACTGATGCATCTTGATATTCACTTATTTATAAGCATTGTAACTTGTACAATACTTTGCTTGTTGCTGTTTGTGTTTTGAAAAGTCTTCATCTAAGATGCATTGTATCCAATATTTTTTTCATGCTTTTACTATGTCTTGGAGTTCCCATATGTGTCTAGAAACCAAAGCCTCGGACATGGATGTTCTGACAATCCGAATAACAATATATTATATTACTTTTTATGTAATTGCTACACAGTTCACACTCTTAAAATTACACTCCGGTATATATACAACCGTCAAAACTTCTATTACGTCGGCAATGACGCGATGTCGACCGCTAATTGTATGAAAAGACTTAAGTCAGCATATAGTTTATTAAATGTACCGGGGTACATACTTATGTCAATGAACTGCATGTATGCCATAAACATAAATTATGCACCCTCATTAGGCGATAGGAACACTTGACATTTGCAATTCTGTTTTTTTATTCGTTGTCTTTTATATCAAATTATCAAGTCTTTATTGGAACGATGTGTTTACTATTTTTATGTTTGTTTATATGTCTTTTGTAAGAGAAAAACTACCTTTGATAACTTGAAAATTTGATTTTGAGAGATTAATAATAACGAAATTCTAGTCTGTTTCTTGTAGTGCACTAAATATATATTTATGCAAGAAAATTTCGATTGCAATATAAAATAAAATTAAATTATTCTTTTGTTGGCTTCAAACTAGTTTTAATACATAAAATACAAAATAATCGAACAGCAAAATACCTATTTAGATAAAAAAAGTTCACACATTACATCATTTTGACAATTGTTATATACAATTAGTTTTATCACAGTTGTCGTTATCATATGTGTGCACAATAAGAATTGTAAAAGTCTACATATTGTTTCTCGATGATCATGTGATTTAAAATGCTCCGAGTGAGCTGCTTCATTACATAAAGTGCACATCAATCGTGTTTGTAATGGACTATAATAATACATACCTTCAACGCAAGTTGTATGATATGACATGAGATATGACATAATGATGTCTCGAAACGTGTCTGATGACATGTAGAAGTGAGTGAAACCAGTTTTTATGATGTGAATACTCTTCAATATAGGTTTTGGTTTGCAGCACTTTCTCAAGTTCCATTGTTCCATTAGTGACAAAACACAACAAAATAAACAGCGTCGTATACGCCTACTCGAGCGAAACAAGTCAACATATTTCGAAGAGGAATGCTAACTATGAACAATTATTGTTGAGATTGTTATTATTTAAGTTGTTCTGTCTGTTGAATAAGAGACATGTATTTTGCAATTTAATAATATGCTGTTGCTGTAAAATCGTATAAACAATTATACTTATGTGGCTTTCAAGGCATGTAACAGCCTCATCATTATTTTAAAACAGTTGAATCTAGTTTTTTTTTTTGAATTAATATTTGAATTCAATTCATTTTATTTTAAGTCACGTATCAAATTGCCTAGACACTACATGTCAAACGACGCAACACTTACATTAACACGATGGCTAAATCTTTGGTCACCGGAGTCGAACGGTCAAGAAAGAGAGCATTAACCTGTTTAAAGGCGACACAAACTGATTTCAACATTTCCGGTGTCTTCTATGAATAATGTAATAACTTCATTATTACTACTATTATATTGAGGCTCACTCTTTTGAATCACGTGTTATACGATTTTTTATATCATTAACTCTCTGCAACTTCTTTCTTTTGAAGACGAAGGAAATATTACCTTGTATGTGTTATATAGTATAATGTTTAGTTATCACAAAAGCATGTTTGGACAGTCGTTTATTTAGATATAACGGATTTTGCACATTTTAAATAAAGCGTAAACAATAAGTTTTTCACCCATCTGACGATATTTTTTGTGCCCACCCTTAGTTTTAAACTATCGATCGTTTTCGTTTAATAAACGTTTGCTTTTCAAGAACAAATGTTAGAATGGACTCGGATAAGTTTCGTCGTTAAACAATCGTATTAAAGAAGGAAATAACATTAAGTTATACAGCTGTTTCAAACTATCTTCCAGTTGAAGCATCACTGATAGAATCTGTCCCTTGTTTCATAGCCCTAAATATTTAAAGTTGACTTTTCAATAAACATTACATTTTTGAAACGAAAGCGAGTGTTCATCTATTGCCCGATAGGCGGTGTCTTTACTAAAATAAAAATAAAATGTACATAAATCTACACTGTCTTGAAGATTTAATAATTTATATTAGATCTAACTTGAACATGTATTGGTTAATTAAGTGTATACTTAAAACTCAGATGTTAATACAAAAAACCGTTATTTTTATACTAGTTTGTTTTTTATATCAAAGTGATTTCAAGCAAAGTACAATTTTAGCTTAATATTATTATAAATATTATTCTAGAAATTGAGATGGCTGAAACAGCAAAAAAAAGATTGGCCATACGTTTTATCAACATTGACGATGACGACCCTTCTCGAAATTTTCGGACTGGTTTGAGGTAAGGTTGCATTACAATACTGCAATAAAATGTGTTATACTCAGATAACTTAAAATGACATGTCATAATTGCATATATAAATTCTAATAATTGAATTGAATCGTTGCTATGATATTCAGATTTAATGCTGATTGGAAAACCGCTCTGTGACAGTAGTTGGATTTTTATCCGTCCTCCGATGTGCTCTAGATGAGATTTGTATAGCATGATGTATTGATAATCGTTACCGAACAGCATAGGAAATACATTGGTCAGAATGAAGTTAACACAATTTGCATAATGGAAAAAAAAATTATGAGCACATTATTTTGAGTTTTATTTTTCTTGTTAAAGCAATTTTTTTACAAGCATTAAATTCATTGAATCATGAAGAAGTTACACGTTTTGATCACAAATACTATATAACGATATTATTCGGATTATTATTAATAATGAGAATGCGACACTTTTTTTTATTTGTCAATTTTGAAGTTAATAAATAAATTGTCACGAAAACACCAAAGGTGCCCATCTTGCAAATAAAGAACACACTTGTCGTTGTAAAACTATTTAATTTACAATGCAAAGATTACCCAATCAGGAGCCCACAAGAGTTAATTATTAATTGCAAAATTATAGTTAAAATCCATTTATAACATAGTTTTAATCTTGGTTTCATTCAGAACAACAAATCGTCGACCAAAACTGACAAATCGAACGGGATTTCTGACTGAAAATGATCATAGTTGATTTTAGATCCCAAAATATTGACCATGGCGATTATCTGGGTAAAATCTGGTATGTTATTGTCAGCCCATAGTGATAATCAATTGCGCAACACTTGCTTTAGAGATCGTTTTATATCAATTCGTTGTAATGATAGAAAGGAAATAATTGTGGATTAGCTATGACGGAGGCAGCAAAATAAACCAAATGGAAGACGGATTCTGAGAGTATCAATGTTTTAAATAATCTTATTCCCATGATTAGTTATGTTTTTTTAGGACTTGTTATACTAAAAAAATGCCGAACGCCATTCGGTACAGAAGTCCTGTCTGGCAATCATAATACCGTTTGAGATAATTAATAAACGAAGTTGAAATCAATGTACAATTGGTCTACGCATTTTCAAGTTTAATTTTCAGTCAAATGACTGAGATTACACCAATAAACAAAATGAGAACTAAGAACGTGCTGACACTTTTTTTATGAAATGATGAATTTCATGTTTTTCAAAATCATAAGTAATGAGATGATGTCGATATAACCATGCGTTGTTCCTTGATCGCTGTGTGGGAAAGGAATTATAAAATATATCTCGTTCGTCCGGAAACTCACCAAAGGATAAAATGTGAAAGGTTTATTTTTCCTTTAAAGTCATTGAGGGTAATAAAATAGTTTATGCAATATTATGAATAATGTAACAAACAGTTGATTTAATTTAGTTTTCTAACACAGTGGTTCCGATAATGATCACAGATTGCCAATATTCTCCGCTTTCTCAGACAGTGATGTACATTATGGATTGCCGATTTTCGCAGATTTTCTGCCATTGTTGTCCTGTTTGAGATATCGAAGACCTCCTTGAGCTTAGTTAAGAAATACCTTAATTTAACTCTCTAACAAGTATGGTACGAAAATACATTCTCTTATTATTTTTATGAAAAACTATTATTAATTCAAGACACATGCTTAGACAAATTTTATCATGAAAGATACATTTAAAAGTTATTTTTCGTCAATAATATGAAGCTAGGTATGATTGTATTTAGCTGATATGTCTTATTATAATACTATTCGTTTACAAACTATACCTTTGAACTATCGCCCAGGTTGAAGGGCTTTATATGGGACATACGTTATCACTATTTTCCTCAAATAGGAAGTGAATTCCAAGCAGCAATTGTTGAGGGCAAGAAGGAATGTTGGTACAGAGAAGTCCTAGTCCGAGCACCATCTAAGTGGGATGAGTTACGCAATGGTCTTGTAGAGCGCTCGCCAACTGATTGTAGGGACAGTGAGGATAAATATTCTGGACCATTTTAAAGAAAAGAATGAGTTTGTGCTTGGACCTTCTTGTGCCAAGAGTTTCTCAGCCAATGTCGTTAGAGAGTAAATTTAAGGACACAAGTCGGGTACAGCCGGAAACAATGCGGGCAGCTTCAGTTTGAAAAATCTTATCTAAATCTTTTTTTTTCATACATTGTACAATTATCCCATACAACATCTGCATATTCTAGAAAAGGTCGAATAAACGTGAAATAACTTATTTTAAGTGATCTTCGGTCAAGGCGAAAACGAAGTTTTTTTAGAAGGTTGACACGTGACCAGGCCTTTAATTTTTTACATTCAATGTGTTGATGCCAGCTTCCATCATGTGACAGAATAATGCCTACATGTGTGTGACTATTCACTTCAGGAATCGGAGTATCGTACATATTGATAGGAGTATGATATGTTTTTTTCCTTTTACGCGATATAACAAGTGATTCTGACTTCAATGGATTGAATTTTACCAACCATGTATCGGCCCATTTTGCAATTTTGTCTATATCGCGCTCTAAAACAGCGGCTGCAGAATTAGGATTGTCAACAACGACAAATAAACTAGTGTCGTCTGCAAATGAGTGTATATGAGCTTGAATGTCATTTACAATGTCATTTATATATACAAGAAATAATAGTGAACCAAGAATTAAGCCTTGTGGAACTCCAGCCTTGATTTCGGCTAGGGAAGATGAGGCCCCGGGAACCACTACCCTTTGACGCCTTTGATACAGATAGTTAGAAATCCAGTTCAAAAGTTTATCTTTGATACCGGCGCGTTTCAGTATTAATATAAGGCCACTATGCCAGACTTTGTCGAATGCTTTGCTTATATCGAAAAAAAAACACCCTTACTTCCAATCCATCATCGAGTGCTTTACAAAACGTGTTGTAAAGGTATGTAAGCTGGTTGACAGTAGAGAAACCTGGCATAAATCCGGATTGAAAGCTTGTGAAAAAATTAGTATCACGCAAAAAGTTAAATACATGTTTAAAGATAATTCGTTTTAGTACTAATTTCATGGTATTCAGAAGTGAAATTGGGCGATAATTCGAGGGAATAGAAACGTCTCCTTTTTTGAATATTGCACAAACGTTTGACGTTTTCCAATCATAAGGTACTGTTGACGACGACAAAGACATATTAAAGAGATCACAAAGTGGTTGACTTAGTTCATGAGATCCTTCTACAAGTAATTTTATATTAATACCATCAGGGCCACAGGCTTTATCTAAAGGCAGATTCATAAGAACGTCTTTAACTTCGCAAGCGGTTATTACTATAGACGACAGTGACTGTTAATTTTCAATGGTTGCCAATTCCGGTAAAACGTGACCAGACTCATCTAAAGATGTCTGTTGAGCGAAGAAATTACTTAGTACTTCAGCTTTTTGAAGTTCATCAAAATCCAGTTCGCCAGAGATGTTGACAAGTGGGGGTAAAGTTTTACCAACGTTTACTGTTAGGAAAGATTTCAGGTCTTTTAACTAATCACGCGAGGAGTAATTGTTTGATTTGAATTTGAATGCAAAAGAGTCGTAAAAATTTGATTTTGCGAGGCGGACAAGAGAGACTACATCATTACGAAGTACACGAAACCTAGTCCAATTAGATGTGGAATTCGTTGTTTTAGCTTTCCTATAAGCACGTTTTCGTTTTCGTATTTTAAGTTTTATTTCCGATGAGAGCCATGGCGGTTCGGCTTGGCGGACAGTGACCTCTTTGCTTGGTATACAATCAGCTGCAGTGGTAAGTACACTGTTAGTAAGATTTTTAGTAAATGTATCGATATTGTCACTATATACATTATTCCATTCAACACTTGAAGCTCGTCACTTCTTAGACTTTACCGTTTTGCCCTCCATTCCGTATACTCCTGTTCTTTGATAAAGTGTGTTGGTGAGTTCTAAGGGTTCTTTGCTGATGACACCCGTTAGGTCGATGTCATCAGCAAATCTTAAGTTTGAAATGGGTCTCTCACCGATGGATATAGAAGTGTTTTGCTTGTTTAAGATTGCCCTTTATTATCTCCTCAAGGAAAAGATTAAACAAGACGGGGAAGATCAGACACCCATGACGGACGCCAATTGATGTCCTGAAGAAGTAAACCTTCTGTCAATTGAGAAGTCCTGCACTGCCGGCATTTCCGTATAGTTGTTGGATGACTTTCACAAGCCCTTCGTTATTGCTAAATCCTCGCAGAACCTGTCATTGAACATCATGTATTACGCCGTCGAAATCTATCTTTAAGTCGATGAAGTTATGGAAGAGCTCACGTTAGGGTTGCAGGTTTTTCTTAATAATGACTCTGCAGTTGAAGATCTTTTTCATTGTGCTCCGTCCATCTCTGAAACCAGCCTACTCATTCGCCAGCATTTCTTAGAATTTACTTTTCAATGATGGCATGGAATGGTGAAAATAATGATGGTGCGGTAATTCTCGCACATCTTGAGGTTGCCATTTTTTTCAGTCGGGCGATGACGAAAGACTGTGTCGACACCTTGGGAAATTTCTTCTCATCCCAGAACCTCTGTTTAAGTACCGTCATTGTTGCAGCCGTTGTCTCTCCTCCGTGATAAATCAGCTCAAAATGGACGCAGCCACTCCTTGAGATTTTCGTGCATTCAGACTGCGTAATATCTCATCATTCTCTGCCTTAAGTAGAGACAGACTTTCGGCGCCCGCTTCTGGAGGAAACTTTGGTCTGATTGAAATGGGTATTTTTTTTAGAGCGTTGCAGTTTTACAGTAAAGAAATAACGAATAAAATTTATGTGCAAATTATTATAAAAAAAAACTAAACTAAAATAATGTTTTAATGTTATAAAGGGTATGCGTTTTGAATTATTGTGCACAAATAAAATTTGAAAGTAGAACTTACTATCATCATTTTGAGTGTCTTAAAATTCAGTTACATGAAAATAAATGTATTATTGTAGTTATGTAATCATTACAGAAATCTGTAATAGTTTACTTACAAACAGAGATGTTTGAAAACAAACATGTCAATTTTCTATTATTTTAAATGATAGGATTTTATTTTGTCAAATTCTAAGTTTCGGATTTAAAACATGTTTTATTATATAGTCTGTGCTGTAATTATAACATTATTTTGGTGCACACAAACTATTATCAAAAAACATAATTACTTTAAGAGGATTTCTGACTGGTCTGCGACTTTACTGAAAAAGGCATGATTCAGGCGGACCGCGGCTACAATAGATAGGGTTCCCATTTGACTAATAAACCAGTTTATCACGTTTTTGGAAGCCTTGGTTAATTTGGGGATAAATGCTTCAACATTAACTGAAGCCTTTCTTAGTTACGACACTGATTCGTTTAACATAGATGGCCACACTAGGCAAGTTATTAAAACAATTAATCAGTAAATAAATGGATTAAATTAGCAAACTATTTCAAAGGATTAAGTTATATATTTAAGCCACATTCTAGACCCTTTACATGACCGTAGACCTTAACATTTAAGAGAAAAAAAACATTGATTACGTGTTGAAGTTGTTAACTTTAGACTAAGATTGGTACAAATAGGATATTTAGAGAGTAGCACGCGTTATTTTTTATCAGTACACTTTCAGGGGAAAGAGCGGGGTTCGAGCCAGGGACCTTCGGATTCCTCGACCAGCATCCTACCGCTAGACAAATGTTTCCACATATTTCGTTCGCCGTCGCGCAAGCGTACGTTTTTAACCGCAGAATGTACACGAAATTTTGTTTGTAAGACGCAATTTTAGTGGCAGAAAGACTTCCAATTGTTTGCTTTGGGTCGAAAGAGAATTTTCCGCAGTAAATTTAGGCAAACAGGCGTAAATATCTGCCTGTACACATATATTTACTCCTACAGAAAGACAAATCTGTTTTATTCATATCTATTTACATATATTATGCGAAAACGTACTTTTAACAAAAAGTGTTACGTGATACATCCTTTAAGAATGTTTCATAGCGAGTGTCATCAAATTCGGATCATACATTAAAATATACAAAATGTTATTCCGGTCTATTGCAAGATAAATATCTTAGTTGTATAATTATAGTCAAAATAGTTAAAGAATGATTTAGAAGATACTTTCGTGCATAACAATAGCTAAATTAAAAACGTTTAAAATAAAATTAAAAACGAAATTATGGTCAGGTATTCAAACCAAAACCGTTCGTTGAAAAGGCCGCTTTGTTTCCTTGATAAAACCTTGTTAAACCACTCAGTTACGACAACGGACGAAGTATTTAAGTCTAAAATTATCACTGTGACCACGTGGAACTGCTCAGACGTGAAAAATTCTCAACACAATCAAGCAGCGTAAATTATACGTGGCTGGAGTTACGAATTTCAAAACTAATTAACTTATCCATATACCAGAGTGCTTATACGAGATCATTGTCCAGAACAATATTAAGATAAATTGTTAATGAGATGAATTTTAAATGAATAACTATTTTATCTGAAAATGTGTACTTGTTAAGAAATTATGAGGTCGTTTTAAAGATTAATGAAGTTAATCAGGAATTAAATTGCTGCTCATTTCTGACAAATATATACTTACAAATTGACTGAACTCATTTATTCTGTATATAATAATAGGCTATTTGATTAATGTTTCTGTAATGAATACTTATTTAACAGCAAATTAAACAGGGACATTGCCATGTTAGCCTAATGTGCGGATACTTCTATAAAGCACCTTCCCTTACGTGTTCAGTCGACACTCAAGCCGATAAATCTTCTATGGACGGTCATATTGGCATATGCGATACAAAAATATCTTTTTTAAATGCCGAAAGAAGACCTAAGCTCGGATGGGAACTATTCGGACTATGATTTCCAAGAAAATCATACATGGTCATTCAAGAACTTAACAGAGCCAGGGAAGTTTATTTTTAATGACGTTGACCCAAGGATCCTCACGGCACTCAACACAACGTTTGTAGTCTTTGGAATTTGGGCCCTACTAGCTCTCAAGCGGACAAAGAAAACCCCTGCAACGGCCAAGTAAGAATTTATTTTTATTGTGTTATGCAAACAATTTATTTCTTTATTTTCGATAGTAAACACCATTTTTATCACTTTATCTAAAAACGGTAATTGTGTGTTTATCCGACGGCTATAATATATTCATGTTCCATTAAATCGTCAGCGTATTATAAATAATGCAATAAAGCACCCAGGTCATCTTTTGATTTGCAAAATTATATAGATATAAGATACACATGATAACATCTTAAGCATAATACGATTTGTATGTTGAAGTTAAGATTTCCTTAAATTATTTAATGGCATATTGACATCTAAAGAATGACTAGAATACTATAGAATATGAGGTAAGTGTTTGTGTTATTCAATTTATCCGACGGGTGGAGAACGTTTTAAAACGTGTAAGAGTATACACAGATACTTACGTTAATGTCACGGTACCGAACCTAACCGGGATTGGTGATAAGATGTGTGAGCGGCCAGGTTTGTAAATTCGATAGAGCACTCGCATTGTAAGCGGGCGATCCCGGGTTCGAGTCATGGACTGACTGCACACTTTTCACCACCCGGAAACAGTAGCGTCAAACGTGGGACTGTGGCACTTACAATTCTCCATAACACTTGCCCGTGTGTTTGTTGGATCAGTAATTCACTGAACTATGTGTCTCGAGCTCGAGGACGAATTTACACTAAACAGGGGAGAATGTCACGGTACCGAACGTTATCAGTGATAAGATGTACAAGCGGCATGGTTACCTCACTCGCATTGAACGCGGGGTGTCCTGGGTCGAATCCCGGACTTGTTGCAAACTTTTGACCACCCGCCGAAACTAATATTCTATTTATTGTTGTTTTTTTTTAAACAACAACGTAAAATTGTTAAGAATACAGAGCTATGGCCCAAAACGCGTGACATTAACTTAAGTTATAATTGTGTAGTATATCGAATCTACATAGATCTGTACCGGTTCTGCCACTCAAAATAGTTCTCAACAATTCCATACAAAAGCATTGAAACAAAATACAATATTCCTTCATGAATCGATCAAAATTGTGTAACATTGCAAGATATTGAAATTTAAAGTATAAAACAACAGGCTGTGTTTAACTTTAAATTACATCATGAAAACAAAATTAGATGCATTTACGGTTACCGCAGATGACGAATCTGATTTAACTTAACGGGTATTGTTATTTTTAGCCTATAACCGATTCCTCTTAGTCATTAACTGAAGTCGTATGGTACATATGTATCTCTATTGCTTTATCTCTACCCACGAAAAAGGTCACATCAATAAAAACATGTCAACTGTCGCCAAGTTTGCTACATATTGAATTATTCTAGCTTCATTATGAGTTTTAAATCCTTACAATCAGTACACGTTTACAAAACTCTCGTTTTCCGTTTTTAAAACCTCACCGGTTTCATCCGAGACATATATTCCAAACACTCTTTCATTCTAGATTTTATTATTCAAATTCATGTTGACTCACACAAAATACTCGAAATAATTTTAACCCGATTGCGTTTCGAAATGCGCGAACCCTTGGTCCTTTAACTGAATTCATGCAATCTAGATACGTGATAACGTCATCAAGATCGAACTGTAGTTTGGCAAGCTGTGTTTGATTCAAAATACGTTGTAGAAACGCTTCAATTGCTTGATAGTACTTAGTTTTGATTCGTATACTATCACATTATTTTATAATCCAATTTAATAATTAAACGATTATTGTTGTATTGTTATCCACCAATGATAGCTATTAACAAAACGTTTCAACAAGTAGTCCGACATGTGGGTGTCGTATCAACTTTGGTAGGCACAATAGCAAAGTTTTGTTGTACGATATCATTTAGCGGTAGGATAAAATGTATTGATTTTAAGTGGTCAATAAGCACACCTCCTCGTTCTAACTAAAAATACAGACGCTTTGCTGATTAATGTTTTTACTACATGGTCATCGTGAACACCTTTTCTTTTATTTTCTCTTTCTTATGTAACAAATAATGATCGCAACTTTACAGTGTGTGCTTCAAGAAATCTCGTTTACAAATCTTATCATCCTTACGCATATTTTTTTTTACAACGGATGAGTAAGTTTGACATGCTCGAAGTATGCCGCGGGTCTTGTAAGTTAAATCATATTGGCGGCATGGTTCTCATCTATATTCTCGCCATAAACTGTCGGTGATATGGAGTTAACTTAGTTGTTTATCTAATAAACAGGAAGATATCTGTTGCGTTCCCATCTTTTTAAAATGTTAGTAATAGGATGGGTATTTTTATAGGTTATTATATGTCATTATATTACCGTAATGCCAATACGATAATACAATTATTAGATTCGGAATAAAGAAAACAATCACTCACGTCTGTTTATTACAGTTTTTAACTAAATTAACATGATTAGGCCAAGCAGGTCAATAAATCATTCTTTCGTCATGGTCTCATAGACCCATTATTGTCGCAGGGCCCATATCGAGGGTATAGTGCCAGAAGGTCGTAAGTACAGATTTTGTCAAAATTGACATTTTAACAAAAAACAACTTGTTTTATATTTATCTAACTTTTGCCCTTACTTTGGTTATTATATTCCTATATTAAGCGGTGTTATTTGATTATGACCACTTGTCGTTAGTCCATTTGACTTGGTCCTGTTTGTGCCAGAAGGTATTAAGTAACTTACAGTTAGTGCCAAAGAGGGGCAAGTGTACTTACTTCACTTTTGCAAAGTAGATATTTTCTTGAAAATTGATATTTTCTTTATGCCATTGTGAGGTATGTGTACTTACAACATTATATAATAAACATGCAGTGTTAATTATTCAGGGTGATACTGTTTTAAGTATATTTGTTGCATCTTAGAATATATATATTATGACTGTAATTCGAAACCAAAATGCTTTAAGTATACATACAGAAATCTGAAACACAACAGAACTACTTATATCAATAGGTATTAAATGTTGTAAGTTCACTTACTACTTAATATACATGTGAACTAATTAACTTATTAAATTTTTTAAAGGTTTTTGTATTGCAAGACTTCACTGTAATAAATCAACTTGCTATCTTGAGTTTATCTTAGAAAGGATATCTTCAGTATCATATTGTACCTGAGAGCAGTGTCCTGCCTGTTGTGTATTCCTGGCCATTAAAAACGTGCTGATCTTAATAAGACCTTTGAAATCATTCAGAAACGTATCTTTGTGAGTGTTATAAGGCTAATGAGTGGACAGAAATTATAGGAATTTGACTGCAGAATGTTCTATAGAAAGCTATAACATACACAAGAAAGGCAAAGATTATGTGAAAAACGTAATGAAAGGTTAGATCGATTATTGGAAAGCAATGGACTGCAGCGAGATACTGTAGAAGGAGATTGCAACTGTTTCTTTAATTGATAATCGCATCAACAGACAAATGTCAAACTGAACAAGAACTTAGAGATTGTGTATGCAAGCATCTGAGGGAAAACTTTATAGTATATAAGGCTTTCATTAAATTTGATAAGTCTACCAAAGAAGAAGAACAGCATATCGAATACAGTGACAAAGTACAATTCCTAGAAGGAGAGGGTCACTGGTCAAGTGATTTAGCTGACTGTTTACAACTTGCTGTCTCAAATGTGCTAAACAGGACAATTAATAAATTTTGTAGCAATCGAACAAATCCGGTATATGAAGTACAGCCATCAGATTCAATCCAAAAGGGAGATAAAAATGTGTTGAATCTAGCATATCTTCAATTTCCAGGTTATGAACACTATAACGCATGTACAACATCGTGACAAAATACGAAAGCAGAGCAAAATAAAACATCAATTTCCAGCGTCATTTCTGCATCAAATATCCAACACAGTTTAACACCACGGAAACAAGAAAAGTATAAAAGTCCCCCAAAAAAATTCAAAGGCAAACGAAAAAGGACTGCACAACCACATCTCTGGAAAAAGAATATTCGTAATCGTGAACGGTTACATGAAAGGTCGTACATAAGTGTAACTGGTAAACAGATTGATGCAAACAAATAAAGCCTGTCACGTGCAAATGCCGCTGGTTCAAATGCATGTAAAAGTTCACAGATGAAGAAAGATTGGAATACTTTACAGCTTACTGGAACCTAAATTCTTATGAACGTCAAAGAGATTTAATTTGTGCTGATATTACTGAGGGTAAGCCGGAAAGAATAAGGACAGTTGCGAAAAGAAGAAATACAGTGTCAAGGACTTATTTCTTTGACCAGAAGCGTGTCTTAAATCTTTTTTCTTGAACACTTTTTATTGGTAAGAGAACCGTTGACCGTTCATTAAGATCAAAGCGTTCAGGTAATTTTGCAACAACAGACAAAAGAGGTAAACACATCTCTCATAACATTACACCAGACAGTATGGTGGAGAATATTCAAAAACATATAGAATCATTCCAAGTACTTGAAGCCAACTACACACGAAAAGACACCAACAGAAAATGTATCGGTCAGGACTTGAATATAAAAAAATGTACTCTTTGTATAAAGAAGAATGTAAGAACAAAGAAAAAAGACATACGTCTGACTCAAAATAAAGAGCAATAGTTTGCAATGAATATAATTATGCGTTTCATGTGCCAAAGAAAGATCAGTGTGCAGCATGCTTAGTATACAAACAGAAAGATATACGGAAGAAAACAACT
Organism: Dreissena polymorpha; assembly: GCF_020536995.1. Taxonomy (NCBI): domain Eukaryota; kingdom Metazoa; phylum Mollusca; class Bivalvia; order Myida; family Dreissenidae; genus Dreissena; species Dreissena polymorpha. The sequence goes on along the minus strand of NC_068356.1, from coordinate 120,081,228 downwards.
TTAGAAATGAAGGATGAGTATGAACAGCATTGTAAAAACAAGGAGAGAGCACGGGAAGAAAAGCGTTTGGATAAAGTAAAAGCTGTGGAAAACTCAAAATATCACGTTGCGACATTTAATTTGCAGAAGTGTTTACAAATACCTTGTTGATTGGTCAGCCAGGTATACTACACATGCAAATAAGTTGTTACAACCTATTAATTTAATCCCTAAAAGATTCACAAGCAACATGCTATTTGTGGAACGACACAGAAGGCCAAAGAGGGTCATGTGAGATTGCAACGTGCCTTCTTACTTACATTAAGTCATTGCCAAATAACATTGACCAAGTGACGTTTTATTCCGACTGTTGCACGGGTCAAAATAGAAACAGATTTGTGGTAATCGCATTAGTGCATGGCGTAAACAGTACATCAAACATTCAAACCATAGATCATAAATTTCTCGAGTCTGGCCACACACAGATGGAGAGTGAGTCTATCCATGCTGCGATAGAAACTGCAAACAAAACATACAGAAGTTTTTGTTCCAAGTCAGTGGGACACTGTCATTAGATTGGCTAAAAAAAGCGCCCATACACTGTAGTACCATTCAAGTATGTTGACTTTCTTAATTTGAAACCGCTGGCTAACTCTATATTAATATCTGCAAATGCGGTAAAAGCTAAAGGTCAAAGAGTTCAATGGATGGAGATCAGATGGCTTAGGTTTAGGAAGTCAGAGCCAAATGATATCTTCTTCAAGTATCAATTTGATAGCGACTTTCACGGTTTGAAAATAAAGTCATCAAGGAAAACAAAAGCTGTGACAGCACCAGTGCCACAGTTGTACCTTACAAAGCTGTCAATTTCAAGTGCCAAAAAGGCAGATTTGGTGTCTCTTTGCAGCGATGGAACAATACCTTCTGAGTTCCGGGTTTCCATGCGTACATCAAAACTCTTCCAGACAGCAACACAATTAGAGACTGTTTGACCGATATAGATATCATAGAAGATGATGTGGATTCAGATGCAAATTAACTGTTTGCGATATGAATATGTCAGCTGTCTGTCTAATAGATGAAATAATTAGTATCCTAGTACTCATTGTGTCATTTAAAATTGCATTCATTGTATTCCTTGATATAAATAATGGTGTATATAGATAATGATTTTGTCATTTCGTTCAGTGAGGCAGTACACAATGTGTTTTATGTGCACAATTAAACAGAATAATGACAAGTGCTTAAATGAAGTATGTGTACTAACATGCACATCGACTTTATCATATTGACAAATCCTATAAAATTCAAATGCAGCAAGTGTACTTACAGCATTTTTCCCAGAAACATACCAGCACATCGTTGTATGCCAAAGTGCAGTATGTACATTTTAAGTCATTTACCAATTAAAAATAATGGATAAAGCAGTGATAATATGACATTTAAATACATCACTATTTTATACATGTACCAAATTTCAAGAACCAGAAATGTGCATGTTGAACACCTTATTTTGCCATTTTCTCAGTTTTATCAAAGTTGTACTAACGACCTTCTGGCACTAAACCCTCGATATGCAGTTGCCTACTCTGTAAAATGAGTATAGATTTTAACGAAAGTGTTTACTCCTAGCCGCTATGACTCCACGGGGACGAGTTACAAGTTACATGTACCTTTAGAAAATCAAAGTAGAATTGTAACATTGTGAATATAATGTAGATACGTGTATATATAAATATAGCCTCAGATAAAAAGAAATTAAAAATATAAACGCATTTAGTATATATATACCATACAGTATTATATCTCTCTTAAATAGGTAAAAATGCAATTTGTTAGCGGTTAAACAGCATAAGACGCATAAAGCCAGCTATTTATATTTGAATATTTTAATTTGGGAATCAGAGGGTTCATGAACAAATCGAACTTTTACTTAAATTATCATTTTAAGTTTACATTGAAAAACAGTAAATTAAAATAGCATACACTATTTACAACACTATTCATACATGTTCTGTAGCGGGTAAACATACACTTTAACAATGTATTTTATAGGTATAAGATGCCAATACAGTAATGCTAATACACTAATATAATCATTAGATTTTGAATTAAAGGAAACAATCACTCACGTCTATTTATTACAGTTTTTAACTATTTTACATGATAAGGCCAAGCAAGTAAATAAATCATTCTTTCGTCATGTTCTCATGGACCCCTTAACGTCGCGGGGCCCATATGCAGTCGCCTACTGTAACGGTCAGGATTGAAGAAGCTATGACAACACAGTGCAATAACCCCTCCAGAACAAAATACAAATAAACGTGAACAATAAATAAATTTATTTACAACATTAAAATAAACTATTTACAATATGATATAACTATGAAAAGCAATACACAACAAATTATCAAAGTTAATGGCCAGTTAAGATTCCGTTGACGTCCAACTGTACATGTAGTGGTGGAGTACTATTTAGGGTCACGACCTGAACCTATGTCCAGCCGTAAATGACCAGAAGCGGAATTAAGCACCGTTCGTAGTGTTCTGCGGAGAAGCAAACTTCGAGCTGTATCAAGCCCTTAAGTAGGGTGAAGATCACCCGAGCTGTATCAAGCTCGGAAGTAGACCGTAGATACCCGAGCTGTATCAATCCCGGAAGTAGACAGTAGTTTCCCGAGCTGTATCAAGCCCGGAAGTAGACTGTAGATACCCGAGCAGACTATGCCCAGAAGAAGACTGCGATACCCGAGCTGTATCAAGCCCGGAAGCAGGGTTCTGTCAAACACCGAGCAGACTATGCCCGGAAGTAGAACGCTGTCGAACGCCGAGCAGACTATGCCAGGAAGTAG